>NW_026658616.1:0-3985 GCF_009828535.3 Hylobates moloch | reverse complement strand
TATGGGTTGGAGGTAAATTGGGGAGTCATGAGCATGTGGATGGCACTGTAAGGTATGAATATCGAAGTGGATGAGATCACTCAGGAAGAGTGTAACTAGAGAAGTCCAAGGACTGAATGCTGGCATGCTCCAACATTTTAGAGGCCAAGGAGGTGAGAATGTAGCAAGAAATCTGAAAAGAAGTGGGCTCAGAGGTAGGAGGAAAATCAGGATAGTGTGGTTTCTAGGAAGCCAAGAGAAAGTTGAAAGAATGACTGTTGAATGCTGCTCAGAGGTGAAGAAAAAGGAGTGAGCATTCGACACAACATGCTACATGCATTGGGTATACTAACCTGCAGTTAACAAAAGCCATTTCAGGGGGATGGAGGGCGCACAACCCTATTTGAGGTGGGTTGAAGAGAGAATGGCACAGAAACAAGGAAAGAGACAAGAACTAGAGTGAGCTATTTTGAGAAATGTTGCTGTGGTGAAGGACAGAAAAGCAAGAGGATGTGGGGTTAAGGGAGGTATTTTTAATAAATGGGAGATACTAGAGTATAGATTTGTGGGACTGTTCCAGTAAAGGGGCGGAAATTGACATGAGAATGAGGGGATGACTGTATTACTGAAGTCTTAGAATAAGGGAGAATGGAATCCAAAAAAGTCACAGGGGATGTTAAGAGCAGAAGTATTTCATCCACCACACTATGAGAGAAAGCAGGCAAAGAATGAAGGTGGACAAGCAGAGATTAGTAGATTAGGTTGTGGGACAATAAGGACACTTATTTATGAGATGGATCTCCCTCTGTTGTCTAGGCTGGAGTGAAGTGGCGTGGTCTCAGCTCACTGCATCCTCTTTCTCACAGGTTCAAGCGATTCTTCTGCCTCAGTCTCCTGATTAGCTGGGATTACAGGCACCCGCCACCACGCCCGGCTAATTTTTGTATTTTTCGTAGGGTCTTGGTTTCACCATGTTGGCCAGGCTGGTCTTAAAGTCCTGACCTCAAGTGATCCACCCGCCTCGGCCTCCCAAAGTGCTGAGATTACAGACGTGAGCCACTTTACCCTGCCAGGAAACTTTTAATATTGTTTCTTTTTTTCTAGTTATTTAGAGGCAAAGTTATCAGCTGAAAGTGAGGAGGAGTGAGAAATGGAGGTTTGAGGAGAGATAATAAATGAGACAGTCATTTGAAAAGTTGGAAAGCAAACAAACGAGAGAAGTATGTGATAGTTTTGAGTCCCATTTGAGATTTGTATCATGAATTATATAGAGAAATCTGTCAAGCATGCTTATATATTTTTCTCTAGCAACACTTACAGCTTGAGTGCAGGTGTTGGTCCCACAAAGCAAATATACAATGAGGGAGAAGTAAATGCTCGAAGATAAATTGATGTACCATGAGAAGGTAGAATGGATATGGGACAGTAAAATCAACAGTAATGGCCGCGCCCAGTGGCTCATGCCTGTAATCCCAGCACTTTGGGAGGCCAAGTCAGGTGGATCACCTGAGGTCAGGAGTTCGAGACCAGCCTGGCCAACGTGATGAAACCCTGTCTCTACCAAAAATAGAAAAATTAGCCAGGCATGGTGGTGGGTGCCTGTAATCCCAGCTACTCAGGAGGCTGAGGCAGGAGAATCGCTTCATCCCGGGAGGCAGATGTTGCAGTGAACTAAGATTGCACCATTGTACTCCAGCTTGGGCGACAGAGCCAGACTCTGTCTCAAAAAAAAAATAACTATGCTCTACACTATGCAGTTCACATTCTACCCCAGTTCCTTATTCTCCTTTGCTACAAAATGTCTTGAAAGAGTTATTTATGCCTGCTGTCTGCAGTTCCTCTTCCCACATTCTGTTTAATTCATTTCAGTCAAGGTTTCACTCTCATCATTTCACTGAAACTGCTCTTGTCAAGGTCACCAGTGACCTGCACATTGTTAGATTCACTCCAGATTTTCCTCTTACTTCCATATTTGACTCCATTGATGACTCCTTCCCTGATATAATTTCTTTATTTTAATTTTAGGATACTACGCTTTCTTTTTGTTTTACCCCATTGATCACTACCTCCATTCTCTTGCTGATCCTCTTCCGTGCCTTTTTTTTCTTTCTTTTTTTTTTTTTTGAGAAGGGGGTCTCACTGTCACCCCAGCAGGAGTGGAGTGGTGTGATCTCTGCTCATTGCAACCTCCGCCTCCTGGGTTCAAGTGATTCTCATGACTCAGCCCCCTGAGTGGCTGGGATTACAGGTGTGTGCCACCACGGCCGACTAATTTTTTTATTTTTAGTACAGATGCAGTTTCACCATGTTGGCCAGGCTGGTTTTGAATTCTTGATCTCAAATGATGTGCCCGTCTGGGCCTCCCAATGTGCTGGGATTACAGGCGTGAGCCACCATGCCCGGTCAACATATCAATTTTTTTTTTTTTTTTGAGACGGAGTCTCATTCTGTTGTCCAGTGGCACGATCTCAGCTCACTGCAAGCTCTGCCTCCCGGGTTCACACCATTCTGCCTCAGCCTCCTGAGTAGCTGGGACTACAGGCGCCCGCCACCACTCCCGGCTAATTTTTTGTATTTTTAGTAAAGACGGGGTTTCACTGTGTTAGCCAGGATGGTCTTGATCTCCTGACCTCGTGATCCGCCTGCCTCGGCCTCCCAAAGTGCTGGGATTACAGGCGTGAGCCACTGCGCCCGGCCTAATGTACCAATTTTTAAAAACCCATTGTTTCTTTTTGTCTTCCCTTGATAGAATATAATCTTCCTAAGACGAGGGGTCTTTGCCTGTTTTGTTTATTCCTGCATCCCCAAAGCCTGAGATGATGTCTAGAACATAGTAGTTCAACAAGTATGTGTTAAATGAATGAATATGCTTCAGTTCTCATAGTTGTGCTTCCAAAAATATCTCTGCCTAACACTAACAATTTTGCATACATCTTCAAGTGTACTGCTTCATGGCTACCCCAAAGAAAGACAACCTAAAGTTTTGTGAATAGTTGCATTCAACTCTAAGTACAGAATGTCTGGAATCTTATCTCCAAATTTTCTAATACATAAACTGAAAATGTTAAAATGTATCCCTAAACATTGTATATAAAATATTGGGAGAAGAGAAAAGAGTATGATACAGTGAAAGGAGAAATTCAGGTAGAGACTATAAGTCTTGTTTAGGTAAGTGGTCACAAGGCAATAATTGGTAATTATAATATTCTTCCTAAAATATCCATTTTGTTACTTTTTTTCTACCTCAGTCAATGGTGGCATTTTACTTAGTTTACTAAACCTTCAATTCTGAAGGATCTAAGCCTGTGTGATGTAATAATCTTCCTTTAGCTTTTATTGTTTTTTACTTGTTTTTTGAGACAGCATCTTACTCTGTCGCCCAGGCTGGAGTGCAGTGGTGTGATCTTGGCTCACTGCAGCCTCCGCCTCCTGGGTTCAAGCGATTCTCCTGCCTCAGCGTCCCGAACATCTGGGATTTCAGGTGCCCGCCACCATGCCCAGAAAATTTTTTGTATTTTTAGTAGAGACGGGGTTTCACCATGTTGGCCAGGCTGGTCTTGAACTCCTGACCTCAGGTGATCTACCCATCTCTGCCTCTCAAAGTGCTGGGATTGCAGGCGTGAGCTGCAGCGCCAGGCCCAGACTCTGTTCTAAGTACTTTTCATTAACATATTTGCTCCTCACAAGAACTCATCGGGTAAATACTATTATTTTCCTCATTGAATGCGTGAGGAAATTGTTACATAGATAAATAATGCAAGGTCACATACCTATATACTGATAGACTAGATTTCAAGTCGTATTGTTCCAGAAGTCATGTTTCTAACTAGTATGCTACACTGCCTGTCATGTATATTAATACATGTAATACTTTATGAATCATTAAAGATGACTACTTGTCATCCAAACAGAAATGTCACATGTAGAATTAGGTGTAAGTAATGAGGTTGCTGGAGTTGTATGGGTTGGAGGTAAATTGGGGAGTCATGAGCATGTGGATGGCACT
>NW_026658615.1:0-3986 GCF_009828535.3 Hylobates moloch | reverse complement strand
AGCACCTAGTATCTGGCATAGTAGTGTTCAGTATTTTTTATCAGTTAATATTTTTTGGTTGAATGAATAAATGAATGTGTACCCATCAGGGTTTCATCAGATTTGAAGAGATCTGTTGTGGGAATTTGACCTTACACAGTCACTGGCACTGGGGCTGCTTAAGCAGGCTCTGCAGACAATTGGGAAGGACAGACAGATGGAAAGTAAGGGAGGACAAGCCCAAGCGGGAGCCCTTGAAGGCAGACACATCCGTCTGTGTTTTGTTTTTTTTGGAGACAGGGTCTCACTCTGTTGCCCAGACTGGTGTGTCATGGCCCAATCTCAGCTCCCTGCAGCCTTGACCCTTCCTGGTCTCAAGCAAATCCTCCCACCTCAGCCTCCCAAGTAGCTGGGACTACAGACATGAGCCACCACACCTGGCTAATGTTTGTATTTTTTGTAGAGAAGGGTTTTGCCATGTTGCCTAGGCTGGTCTTGAACTCCTGGTCTCAAGCAATCCACCTGCCTTGGTCTCCCAAAGTGCTGGGATTACAGGCGTGAGCCACCGCACCCGGCCCCGTGTCAGTTCCTGCCTCTGCTGAGGTGAGCCAGCAGAGAAGCCACAATTCGTGTGAGCTGTGAAATGACTGCTGCTTCACCTCCCACCTCCAAACCTTCCACAAGTTTCTCCTCTGTGCTCCACTCTAACCAGAAACACACAGGAAAAGAATTCTGGGAAGTGTGGTTCAGCTTACCCATGTGGACAGATCACAAAGCCACCGCTGCATGGGAGGTGTGGTCCGTGCTCAGACTGCACTGTCGTGGGCAATTCGGAGGTAAGCAGGCAATGATGGCAGAGTGGGATGAACAGGAGAAAGGTGAAGTGCAGAGGCATAAGAAACCGATTTTTTCCACTCCTTGATTCCATTTGGGTTCCTCGTTAACACTACAAAAAGAAAAACAGGAAAGAAGGATCAAAATGTCCCTGAATGCCATTACTTTCAAACATCAGAACACCAAAGTTGACAGCAGCATTATTCACAATAGCCAAAAGGTGCAAATTCAAATGTCCATCAACAGATAAATGGATAAACAATACGTGGCATATCCATATGATGGGCTAGAATTCCACCTTAAATGCTACAATATGGATGAATCATGAGTATGTTAATGTTCATTGAAATAAGCTAGACACAAAAGAACAAATATTCTACAATTCCCTTGATAGGAGGTACCTAGAATTGGTAAATTTATAAAGAAAGTAGATTAAAAGTGGCCGGGCGCGGTGGCTCACGCTTGTAATCCCAGCACTTTGGGAGGCCGAGGCAGGCGGATCACGAGGTCAGGAGATCAAGACCATGGTGAAACCCCATTTCTACTAAAAATACAAAAAATTAGCTGGCCGTGGTAGCGGGCGCCTGCAGTCCCAGCTACTCGAAGAGGCTGAGGCAGGAAAATGGCGTGAACCCAGGAGGCGGAGCTTGCAGTGAGCTGAGATCGCGCCACTGCACTCCAGCCTGGGTGACAAAGCGAGACTCTGTCTCAAAAAAAAAAAAAAAAAGTAAGTAAGTAGATTAAAAATAACCAGAGGCTAGGGAGAAGGGAAAATAGGGAGTTATGGTATGATGAGTACAGAGTTTCTGTTTGGGATAATGAAGAAGTTCTGGAAATAGAGGGTGGTGATTGTTGCAAAACTTTGTGAATATACTTAGTGCCACTACATCATATGCTTAAAAATTGTTAAAATGAGCTGAGCACAGCAGCTCACACCTGTAATCCCAGCACTTTGGGAGGTTGAGGTGGGAGGATTGCTTGAGCCCAGTTCAAGACCAGCCTGGGCAACATAGTGAGACCGCAACTCTACAAAAAAAAAAAAAAAAAACTGACTGGGCATGGTGGTGCACACCTGTGGTCCCAGTTACTTGGGATGCTGAGTTGGGAGGATCACCTGAGCCTGGGAGGTCAGGGCTGCAGTGAACCAGCATCTCACCACTACACTCCAGCCGAAGCAACACAGCAAGATGCTGTCTCAAAAAAGAAAAAAAAAAGGTCAAAGTAGTAAATTGTGTATTATATTTTACTACACACACACAAAAATAGCTGGGTTGGCATTGTTGAGTGTCCTTGCTGCTCTGTGGCCCTAGGTCCCTTGTTAATCTGACGGCTGACAACTATTCCCGTTGTGGAAGTAACAGGTCAACCATTCATTTTATTTTATTTTATTTTATTTTATTTTATTATTTTTGGGAGATGTAGTCTCACTCTGTCGCCCAGGCTGGAGTGCAGGGGCACGATCTCGGCTCACTGCAACCTCCACCTCCCAGGGTCAAGCCATTCTTGTGCCTCAGCCTCCCGAGTAGCTCGGACTACAGGCACCCACCACTATGCCCAGCTAATTTTTGTATTTTTAGTAGAGACGGGTTTCACCATGTTGTCCAGGCTGGTCTTGAACTCCTGACCTAAGGTGATCCACCCGCCTCAGCCTCCCAAAGTGCTGGGATTACAGGCGTGAGCCACCACGCCTGGCCAACCATTCATTTTATGTAGGAATGGAGGAGACCCCTGTGGAGTTCTAACATCAGCCCTGCATGTAGCCTCCAGCTCCTTCTAGAGAAAGCAGGTCTTAGAGGCTACAAGCACATTCCATGCTGCAGCTTTGCTGAAGGGTAGGTTAGCGTGGAACAGACGCAGCTACTTACATCCCGGAACACCTCAGGGCTATCTATATCCTGCCTTTCTGTTTGTTGTTAATAATGTAAGGACAAATGGGCTAGCTTAAGCAAAAGTGAGCAATTAACCCAAGAATGAAAATGGTTGAGCCTTAGGAAGATTCCAGAAACATGGACCAAGAACTCCTACAGCTCTCCATTTCTGCGCTACTGTATTTTGCTCTTTGAGAAGACCAACTTTGTTCCTCAGTCCTCATGGGGTCGGGAAGGCTGCCCCCCCCAGCTCCCAAGCTTACACAGAGGCAACCTCCATTAGCCCCGCTTGAAGTTTCAGGAGAGAAAAATTTGACCCAGTTTGAGTCAAATGTCTACCTCTGTCCCTTCAGCTAGCAGCGGGCAGGGAGGGGTGCGTGGAGTAAACACTCAGCCACCCTCTGTGACCTGTTGATTGGGCCCAGCACCAGAAGACAAGGGATCATTGAAAGCTGGCAGATATCCCAAAAAAAGCTGGCTGTCCACACTCCCTCCCTTGATCAGGCCGAAACGAGCCTCCCCTGACTGCTGGCGGACAGGGCCAGGTGTACCTCTGCAGTTAAGGGAAAACCAGGACGGCCTGCTGGTCTCGGGTCCTGAAGGGCCTTGGAGCAAAGGCCTTTAGGAAGTTTTAGGTCACAAAAAGGCAACAGACACTGCCAAAAGCAACAACTGCTTTGGGTCCAGAAAGAATCTCCTTGAGCGTTTAAGAGAAGCAGTTGTATGGAGGTGTTGGCCTCTTGGCTCAACTGTAAAAAGCATCCCAGGGGCAACAAATTTGAATCAAAGCAGCTGGATTTAGTAAAAGGCTATTATTTTACCCAGTGCCCTCAACGACTGGAAGTGCTTTAATATCCATAAACCCCCCCGGACTCTCCTCCCAAGGCCCTACTCTCCAAAACCATGTCCTCCAGATGGAGTTGTGTGGCCAAGGGTGGGGCCAAGACTTCACATAGATCCAGGAGCTCATTCCATGATGCTGTCATTTCCTAGAGTCCTCCAGGTGTACTGGGAATTGTTTCACTGACAGATAGGCCAGGATATCTCATAAGCTTCTTGGGCACAAGATGGAGCGGTATGGGTGGAATTCCAGCACAACTAGTATATCCGTGGTTGGGTGAACACAACCATACAAGGGGGAGAGGTCTCTACCAGTGGCCTGTGCAGCCCTGCCATGTTCCTTCCTGGTCAATGTTTTAAATGATAACTTGGAATACTACTAAATACGGCCGGGCGCAGTGGCTCACGCCTGTAATCTCAGCACTTTGGGAGGCCGAGGCGGGCAGATAACTGATAAAAAATACT
>NW_026658614.1:3300-3986 GCF_009828535.3 Hylobates moloch | reverse complement strand
TACAGAATTACTAAACTTTAACTTTTCTAGAAACTATAATTAAAATCTTTTTAAAAAACAAGCTTATAAGGTATGTTTTTAATACTTTGGTTTATCTCTCGATCACATGACTTCCTGAAAACTCTGCTTAAGGGCTAACAGAATTATAGAGATTAGACTTCATAGGGGATATAATTTGTTTTGGGTCACCTGTCTTTGGGTTTTGTCCACACATTTGTTGGGGACTGGCTCTGGAACAATAAAGGGGAAACTTAGGGATGACTAGGCTTTTGTGAAACGCATTTATAGAGTTGACCTCTAAAAGTGGCTTATTTTTTGCTCCAGGATAGATTGAGGTGGAGTGCATTAATGCTCAATTTAATGTTGCCAAGGGTTCAATAACAAAATGGTGATTTTTTTTCTAATAAATTACTGAAAGATAGACTAACCTTTTGTAGTCCATTGCTAAAATGGAAATAAGTAATTTAATTGTGAGCTTAAAAAATAACACTCAGCTAGAATTACCACCATTGGAAGGTAAGGTAAGAGTTGTATTTATGCTTTAAACTAAAAATAGCCAGGTGCAGTGGCTCACGCTTGTAATCCCAGCACTTTGGGAGGCCGAGGCAGGTGGATCACCTGAGGTTGGGAGTTTGAGATCACCCTGACCAACGTGGAGAAACCCCGTCTCTACTAAAAATACAAAA
>NW_026658614.1:0-3200 GCF_009828535.3 Hylobates moloch | reverse complement strand
CCTGGGCAACAAGAGCAAAACTCCATCTCAAAACAAACAAAAAAAAACAAACAAAAAAACTAAAAATAAAATATGCATTAATCTTTTTGTTCTTTATCTAGTCCTTATCTTTTTCATGAAATATTTAATTTTTTTGTGTTAACTTTATTCACCTAAGGAATACCCAGGGAGCTGGTAAGACATTATTTATGAGTGTGTCTGTGAGGATCTTTCCATAAGAGAGTAGTACTTGAATCAGTAAACTGAGTGAAGAAGATCTGCCCTAATAAATGTGAACAGGCATCTTCTAATCCACTGAGGTCCTAAATAGAACAAAAAGGTAGACTACGTGTGAATTTGCTCTAACTGGAAATTCATCCATGATGACTTTAAACATTGGCACTCCTGGTTCTTTGACCTTTAAACTGAGCGTGAGTTATATATAGTACCTGCTTTCCTGGTTCCTAGCTTTCAGACATCAGATGGTGGGACTGGTGGGTCTCCCTAGCCTTGTGAGCCAAGTCCCATAATAAATCTCTTCATCTATGTGTGTGCATGTATGTATGTATGTATGTATCTATTTATTATTGGTCAATTTCTCTGAAGAACCCTGACTAGTACAATAATTATAATAAGGAAAAGATACAAGATGACAGTTGATATGGTTTGGCTGTGTCCCCACCCAAATCTCATCTTGAATTGTAACTCCTACAATTCACATGTGTCATGGGAGGAATCCAGTGAGAGGTAATTGAATTATGGGGTCAGGTCTTTCCCACACTGTTCTTGTGATCGTGAATAAGTCTCACGAGATCTGATGGTTATAAAACACAAGTTCCCTGCACAAGCTCTCTCTTTGCCTGTTGCCATCCATGTAAGAAGTGATCTTCTCCTCCTTACCTTCCACCATGACTGTGAGGCCTCCCCAGGCATGTGGAACAGTAAATCTATTAAAATTTTTTTCTTCCCAGTCTCAAGTATGTCTTCATGAGCAGCATGAAAGCAAACTAATATAGTAAATTGGTACCAGTAGAGTGGAGTGTTGCTGAAAAGATACCCCAAAATGTGGAATCAACTTTGGAATTGGGTAACAAGCATAGGTGGGAAGGGCTCAAAAGTCAGGACAATGTGGGAAAGTTTGGAACTCCCTAGAGACTTGTTGAATGGCTTTGACTAAAATGCTGATAATGATACAGACAATAATATCCAGGTGGGGGAGGTCTGAGATGTAGATGAGGAACTAGACTCGTTTGGAAAAAGGTTACTCTTGTTATGCTTTAGCAAAGAGACTGGTGACATTTTGCCCCATCCTAGAGATTTGTGGAACTTTGAACTTCAGAGAAATGATTTGGAGTATCTGGTGGAAGAAATTTCTAAGCAGCAAAGCATTCAAGAAGTGACAGGTGCTGTTAAAGGAAGTCAGTTTTAAAAGAGACACAGAACATAAAAGTTTGGAAAATTTGCAGCCTGTCAATGAGATAGAAAAGAAAATCCCATTTTCTGAGGAGAAATTCCAGCCAGCTGCAAAATTTGCATAAGAAACCGGGAGCTGAATGTTAATCACCAAGACAATGGGGAAAATGTCTCTAGGGCATATGAAAGGTCTTTGTGGTAGCCCTTCCCATCACAGGCCCAGAGGTTTAGGAGAAATAAATGGTTTCATGGGTGGAGCTCAGGATCCCCCTCTTGTGTGCAGTCTAGGGACTTGGTGCCCTGTATCTCAGTCACACCAGCCATGACTAACAGAGGCCTAGCTCAGCCCATTGCTTCTGAGGGTGGAGCCCCCAAGCCTTGGCATCTCCCACATGGTGTTGAGCCTGCAGGTGCACAAAAGTCAAGAGTTGAGGTGGGGGAACCTCCATCTAGATTTCAGAGGATGTATGGAAACATCTGTATGCCCAGGCAGAAGTTTGCTGCATGGGTGGGGCCCTCAGGGAGAACCTCTGCTAGGAAAGTGCAGAAGGGAAATGTGGAGTTGGAGCCCCCACAGAGAGTCCTGGAACACCACCTAGTGGAGCTGTGAGAAGAGGGCCACCATCCTCCAGAACTCAGAATCATAGATCCACTGAAAGCTTGCACCATGCACCTGGAAAAGCCACAGGCACTCAATGGCAGCCTGTGAATGCAGCCAGGTGATGGGCTAAACCCTGCAAAGCCACAGTGGCAGAGCTGCCCAAGACCATGCTAATCCACCTCTTCCATCAGCATGACATGGATGTGAGACATGAAGTCAAAGGAGATCTTTTTGGCACTTTAAGTTTTAACTGCCCTGCTAGATTTTGGACCTGCATGGGGCCTTTAGCCCCTTTGTTATGGCCAACGTTGTATTTACACAATACCTGTACCCCGTTGTATCTAGGAAGTAACTAGCTTGATTTTGATTTTACAACCTCATAGGCAAAAGTGACCTGCCTTGTCTCACAGGAAACTTTGGACTGTGGACTTTTGGGTTAATGCTGAAATGACTTAAGACTTTGGGGGCTGTTGGGAAGGCATGATGGGTTTTGAAATGTGAGGACATGAGATTTGGGAGGGTCCAGGGGTGGAATGGTATGGTTTGGCTGTGTCCCCACCCAAATCTCATCTGAAGTTGGAACTTTCATAATTCCTGTGTGTCATGGGAGGGACCCAGTGGGAAGTAATTGAATCATGGGGGTGGATCTTTCTTGTGCTGTTCTCATAATAGTGAATAAGTCTTACGAGATCTGATGGTTTTAAAAAGAAGTGTTCCCCTGCACAAGCCCTCTCTCTCTTTTTGCCTGCTGCCATGCATGTAAGATATGACTTACTCCTGCTTTCCTTCTGCCATGAATGTGAGGCCTCCCCAGCCATGTGGACCTGTAAGTCCATTAAACCTCTTTTTCTTCCCAGTCTCAGGTATGTCTTTATTAGAAGCAAGAAAATGGACTAATAAAGCAGTAAATTAATTTCTAGGACTAGTCCCTTAACTATCTAAGCCCCTTTCAGTTTTTTAAATTCTGCAATTTTAGGTGGAAACTGTACAGATATCTACTGGCATGAAGAGGAAGACTGTTTACTGAATATAATTGAATGGATTTTTTTATGAGTATTGGTATTATTTCAATTTTCAATTAAAAAAATAAACTGGTATATGCAAAATCTTCATGCTGTGGGCCATATTGAAAGATAGTAAATAATTGAAATAAAATGCCGAGATATTGGTGGGGACCCGTCTGCACCTACTAGGGTCTTGATGTTAC
>NW_026658613.1:0-3987 GCF_009828535.3 Hylobates moloch | reverse complement strand
CATTCCATTCCATTCCATTCCATTCCATTCCATTCCATTCCATTCCACTTCGTTCTGTTCCATTCCATTCCATTTCATTCCATGCCGTTCAATTCTATTCCATTGCACTCCATTCCATTCTTTTCCAATCCATTCCATTCTCTTCCGTTCCATTCTGTTTCGTTCCATTCCATTCCGTTCCATTCCATTCCATTGCATTTCGTTCTCTTTCTTTCTGTTCCATTCCATTCCGTTCCATTGCACTCCATTCCATTCCTTTACCTTCCATTCCATTCCGTTCTTTTCTGTTCCGTTCCATTCCATTTAGTTCCATTCCTATCCATTTCTTTCCATTTCATTCCATTTCGATCCATTCTGTTCCATTCCGTTCCATTCCATTCCTTGCTACACTGTTCTGTTCTATTGCTTTGTTTCAAAAAGTTCTCAATCTCTCACCCTGGCTGGATTTCAGTGGCACAGTGTCAGCTAACATTTTATTTCACCGTTCCATTCCATTCCACTCAATTCCATTCCATTCCATTCCTTTCAATTCCATTCCATTCCATTCCTTTCCATTGGACTGCATTCCCTTCCTTTCCATTCCATTCCATTCCATTCCATTTCATTCCACAATTTTCTTTACTATTCCTTTCTTTAACAAGCTGTGAATCTCTCACCCTGGCTGCCTTGCCATGGCACAATGTCAGCTCACATTTTATGGTACAGTTCAATTATTTCCATTCCATTCCATTCCACTCCATTCCACTCCAGTTCGTTCCATTCTGTTCCATTCGGTTGCATTGTACTCCATTCCATTCCATTGCATTCCACTCCATTCCATTCCATTGCATTCCACTCCATTCCATTCCATTCTTTTCCGTTCAATTCCTGTCCCCACTATTTTATTCTATTCCTTTCTTTCAACAAGTTCTCAATCTGTCACCCTGGCTGGATTGCAGTGACAAAAATTCAGCTCACATTTTGTTTCACTATTCCATTCCATTCCATTCCATTCCATTCCATTCCATTACATTACATTCCATTTCATTTCATTCCCTTCCGTTCCATTCCGTTCCATTGCACTCCATTCCATTGCATTCCGTTGCATTGCATTCCATTCCATTCCATTGCATCCCATTCCATTCCATTCCATTCCATCCCATTCCATTCCATTCCCTTCCATTCCATTGCATTCCTTTGCATTCCACACTATTCTATTCTATTCCTTTCTTTCAACAAGTTTTCAATCTGTCACCCTGGCTGGATTGCAGTGGCACAATATCAGCTCACATTTTATTTCACCTTTCCATTACATTCCATTACATTCCATTCTTTTCCTTCTCTTTCCGTTCCATTCCATTCCCTTTCATTTCACTCCATTCTGTTCCACTCCCTTCCATTCCACAATATTCTATTCCATTCCTTTCATTCACCAAGTTCTCAATCTGTCATCCTGGCTGTATTGCAGTGGCAAAATGTCAGCTCACATTTTATTTCACCGTTCTATTCCATTCCATTCCATTCCATTCCTTTCCATTCCATTCCATTCCATTCCATTCCTTTCCATTCCATTCCATTCCATTCCATTCCATTCCATTCCATTCCATTCCATTCCATTCCATTCCATTCCATTCTATTCCATGTCCCTCCATTCCACTCCATTTCATTCCATTCCATTCCATTCCATTCCATTCCATTCCATTCCATTCCTTTCCTTTCCACACTATTTTAGTCTGTTCCTTTCTTTCAATGAGTTCTCAATCTATCACACTGGATGGATTACTGTGGCACAATGTCAACTCACATTATATTTCACCCTTCCATTCCATTCCATTACATTCCTCTCCATTCCATTCCATTCCACACCCTTCCATTTCATTCCATTTCATTCCATTCCGTTCCATTCCGTTCCACTGAAGTCCATTCCTTTCGATTCCATTCCATTCCATTCCACTAGTTTCCATTCCATTCCATTTCGTTTCATTCAATTCCATTCCATTCTATTGCACTCCTTTCCATTCCATAAAATTCCATTCGATTCCCATCCATTCCATTCCATTCAGTTCCATTCCGTTCCATTACACTCCATTCCTTTCCATTCCGTTCCATTCCATTCCATTCCATTCCATTCCATTCCATTCCATTCCATTCCTTTCCATTCCATTCCATTCCATTCCATTCCATTGCATTCCATTCCATTTCATTCCATTCCATTCCATTCCATTCCATTGCCCTCCATTCCATTCCATTCCATTCCAGTACACACTATTCTCTTCTATTCATTTCTTTCAACAACTTCTAAATGTAGCACCCTGGCTGGATTGCAGCGGCACAATGTCAGCTCCCATTTTATTTCACCGTTCAATTGCATTCCATTCCATTCCATTGGACTCCGTTCCATTGCAATCAATTCCATTCCATTCCGTTGCATTCCATTCCATTCCATTCCAATCGACTCCATTGCATTCCACACTATTCTGTTCTATTCCTTTCTTTCAAAAAGTTCTCAATCTGTCACCCTGGCTGGATTGCAGTGGCATAATGTCAGCTCAAATTTTGTTTCACCATTCCATTCCTTTCCATTCCATTCGATTAAATTTCATTCTATTTCATTCCATTCCGTTCTATTCCATTCCATTCCATTCCAAACCATTGCATTCCATTCCTTTCCGTTCCATTCCTTTCCATTCCATTCCATTCCATTCCATTCCATTCCATTCCATTCCATTCCATTCCATTCTATTCCTTTCTTTCAACAAGTTCTCAGTCTGTCACCTTGGCTGGATTGCAGTGGCACAATATCACCTCAGATTTTATTTCACCATTCCATTGCATTCCGTTACGTTGTGTTCCGTTCCTTTCCATTCCATTCCGTTCCATTCCTTTCTATTCCATTCCATTACATTTCGTTCCATTCCGTTACAATACATTCCGCATTATTCTATTCCATTTCTTTCTTTCAACAAACTCTCAATCTGTCATATGGGCGGGATGGCAGTGGCACAATGTCAGCTCACATTATATTTCACTCTTCCATTCCATACCATTCCATTTCATTCCACTCCGTTCCATTCGGTTGCATTGCACTCCGTTCCATTCCATTCTATTCCATTCCATTCTAGTCAATTCAATAACATTCCATTCCATTCCATTCCATTCCACATTATTCTACTGTGTTCCTTTCTTTCAACAAGTTCTCAATCTGCCACCCTGGCTGGATTGCAGTGGCACAATGTCAGCTCAAATTTTATTTCACGTTTCCATTCCATTCCTTTCCATTCCATTCCGTTCCATTTCGTTCCGTTCCGTTCCGTTCCGTGCCATTCCATTCCATTCCTTTCCCTTGCACTCCTTTCCATTCCAATCAATTCCACTCCATTCCATTCCATTCCATTCCATTCCATTCCATTCCATTCCATTCCATTCCACTCCATTCCATTCCATTGCATTCTATTCCACGCTGTTCTATTCTATTCCTTTCTTTCAACAAGTTCTCAATCTCTAACCCTGGCTGGGTTTCAGTGGAACAATGTCTGCTCAAACTTTATTTCACCATTCCATTCCATTCCATTCCTTTCGATGCCATTCCATTCCTTTCCTTTCCATTCCATTCCATTCCATTCCATTGCACTCCATTCCATTCCATTCCATTCCACACTTTTCTATACTATTCCTTTCTTTCCACAAGCTCTCAATCTCTCAGCCTTCCTGGATTGCCCTAGCACAATGTCAGCTCACATTTTATTTCACCGTCATTCCATTCCATTCCATTCCATTTCATTCTAATCCATTCCATTCCATTCCATTCCATTCCATTCCATTCCACTCCATTCCATTCCATTCCAATTAATTGCATTCCGTTTCATGCCTTTCCATAGCGCTCCATTCCATTCCATTCCATTTCTTTCCACACTGTTCTTTTCTATTCCTTTCTTTCAACCAGTTGTCAATCTCTCACCCAGCTGGATTGCAGTGGCACAATGTCAGCTCACATTTTATTTCACCGTT
>NW_026658612.1:0-3987 GCF_009828535.3 Hylobates moloch | reverse complement strand
AGTCCCAGCTACTCGGGAGGCTGAGGCAGGAGAATGGCGCGAACCCGGGAGGCGGAGCTTGCAGTGAGCCGAGATTGCGCCACTGCACTCCAGCCTGGGCGACAGAGCGAGACTCCATCTCAAAAAAAAAAAAAAAAGCTCATAAAGGTCAAATTTAGCATACTCTGAAATAATGGATGGGAAAATATGAAAGGCTACATTCTGTGGATAACTGTTACTAACATGGCTTGCATAAGACTGCACCTGCTGAACTGGCTTTACCATTCATTCCCCTCCTTCAGTTCATATTTTCCCTGAATTAAGCAGGGAATAAAACAAAAGAAGCAGAGAATAGTCACTGTTAACAGACCAGCTTCCTCGGTGTGTCCATTCCTCCCACCACCTTCCTTCTTGGGGCTCACATGCAAATGGCCCCAGAGGACTCATGGCCACAGCAGCGTTCTATGGGTGTCCTACTTCCACTCAAGGGACACCCACAGCTCAAAAAGTGGGAAATTCTTTCCCTTGTATTGGTTTCTAACACTTTTAACATCACATTTTCGCCAGGCATGCCACTGCTGTAATCCCAGCACTGTGGGAGGCCGAGGCGGGAAGATCGCTTGATCCCAGGAGTTCGAGACCAGCCTTGGCAGCATGGCAAAACACCGTCTCCACAAAATCAAAAAATCCGCTGGGTGTGGTGTGCGTGTCTGTAATCCCAGCACTTTGGGAGGCAGCAGTGGGAGGATCCCCAGAGCCCAGCAGTTCAAGGTTGCAGCGAGCCGTGATCGCACCACTGCACTCCAGCCTGGGCCACACAGCAACATCCTGTCTTAAAAAAAAAAAAATTTATTTTTCTCCACCTTTTTCTTCTTTTTTTCAGGAGGCATCTCAATTGTTTCTTTCTCTTTTTTTGAGACAGAGTCTCGCTCTGTCGCCAGGCTGGAGTGCAATGGTGCGATCTCAGCTCACTGCAACCTCCACCTCCTGGGTTCACGCCATTCTCCTACCTCAGCCTCCCAAGTAGCTGGGATTTTTAGTAGAGACAGGGTTTCACCATGTTGGCCAGAATGGTCTCGATCTCTTGATCTCATGATCCGCCTGCCTTGGCCTCTCAAAGTACTGGGATTACAGGCGTGAGCCACCACGCCCAGCCAATTTTTTCTTAAAAACCAGAAAATCTTCCTCAGTATGTAGTAGTCCCAGCTACACGGGAGGCTGAGGCAGGAGAATCTCTTGAACCCGGGAGGCTGAGGTTGCAGTGAGCTGAGATCAAGTCATTGCACTCCAGCCTGGGCGACAGAGTGAGACTCCGTCTCAAAAAAAAAAAAAAAAATTAAATTACAAGTGCTCTCATTTCACTTTGTAAATTCTCGTTTGAAGTGTAGACAAGTGTTAAACTATTTCACCAGCACATGAGGCAAATACAACTTTGTAATGTGACTTTGATCAACCTTTGAGGTTAAAATTTTACTTGGTAACGTTTCCTAAATAATCAAAATAGAATTTCTAAGAGGCAGAATAAACAGGTGAATAAAATTCTTGCCTGCAACGTGTGCAGTGTGGATGAAAGCAACGTGAGCTCCCGTGGGAACATGTGCTAATCTTGAAAAAATTACTTTGTGAATTATTAGATGCTATTGGGACCCTGTATTTGTGTTATCGGCAAATAAAGAATTTATTCTCTCTGGGAATATTAGCCAAATAAAATGTTCTAGACATCTCTTTATTAATTAAACAAGAGAAAAGGTAATTATAGTCTCTGCTAGTTCTCTTAAATCATTTCCTTTTTTAAAACGTCTTTTTATTTTGAGACAGGGTCTCATTCTGTTGTCCAGGCTGGAGTGCAGTGGCTCGAACATGGCTCATTGCAGCCTTGAACCCCTGGGCTCAGGTAATCCTCCCACCTTGGCCTCCCGAGTAGCTGAAATTACAGGCGTGCACCACCATGCCTGGCTAAGTTTTTTTAATTGAGATAGAGTCTTGCTTTGTCACCCAGGGTGGAGTGCAGTGGTGTGATCTCTGCTCACTGCAACCTCTGCTGCCTGAGTTCAAGTGATTCTCGTGCCTCAGCCTCCCGAGTAGCTGGGATGACAGGCGTGCACCACCACACTCAGTTATTATTTTTTTTTTTTTGTATTTTTAGTAGAAAGGGGGTTTTGTCATGTTGATCAGGTCGTTCTCAAACTCCTGACCTCAGGTGATCTGCCCGCCTCGGCCTCCCAGAGTGCTGGGATCACAGGTGTGAACCACTGCGCCCGGCTGTACCCAGCTAATTTTTGTATTTTTTTATACAGACAGTTTTGTCATATTGCCTGGGCTAGTCTCAAACTCCTGGGCTCAAGCAATCTGCCTGCCTCGGCCTCCCAAAGTGCTGGGATTTCAGGTGTGAGCCACTGCAGTGGCCTATTATTGTTATTTTTAGTAGAGATAAGGCATTGCTATGTTGCCCAGGCTGGTCTCAAACTCCTGGCTCAAGCGATCCTCCCACATCGGCCTCCCAAAGCTCTGGGATTATAGGCGTGAGCCACTGCGCCTGGCCTCGGCATCCTGTATTTTATCTGGCAACTGGGAGGCAGATGCAGTGGCTGTTGGGAGAAGGTAGTGATGTGGGGGAGAAATAGAACACGAAAACGAACCCCATGGGGATCCAAAGTGGCCACTGATTCACAAACAATCTAAGGATCAGAGATAATTTCTTTCCTTTTTTCCTTTTTTTTTTTTTTTTTTGAGACCGAGTCTCACTCTGTCACCCAGGCTGGAGTGCAATGGTGTGATCTTGGCTCACTGCAACCTCCACCTCTTCGGTTCAAGCAATTCTGCCTCAGCCTCCTGAGTAGCTGGGATTACAGGTGCCCGCCACCACGCCCAGCTAATTTTTTTGTATTTTTAGTAGCGATAGGGTTTTACCATCTTGGCCAGGCTGGTGTTGAACTCCTGACCTCAGATGATCCACCTGCCTCAGCCTCCCAAAGTGCTGGGATTACAGGCATGAGCCAACATGCCCAGCCACCTGGCCTTTATTTTTAAATTGTGATAAAATATGCTAACATGCTTGAGCCCAGGAGTTTGAGACCAGCCTGGGAAACATTAGTGAGACCCTGTTGCTACCAAAAAAAAAAAAAAAAAAAACCATAATAAAATGTACCATTGAAACTTTTTTCTTTTTTTGAGACGGAATTTCTCTCTGTCGCCCAGGCTGGAGTACAGTGGCGCAGTCTCGGCTCACTGCAACCTCCTCCTTCCAGGTTCAAGCGATTCTCCCGCCTCAACCTCCCTAGTAGCTGAGATTACAGGAACATACCACCACGCCTGGCTAATTTTTTGTATTTTTAGTAAAGACGTGATTTCACCGTGTTGGCTGGCCTGGTCTCGAACTCCTGACCTCAGGTGATACACCCGCCTCGGTCTCCCAAAGTGCTGGGATTACAGGCATGAGCCACTGCGCCTGGCCAGCCTAAACCATTTTTAAGGGCATAAGTCAGTGCCATTATGTACATTAATAAGGTTGTATAACCATCATCATTGTCTATTTCCAGAATGTTTCCGTCATCCCAAATAGAATTCAATCTTTAATACTCAAATATTTTAAAATTAAAACAAAGAGCACTGAGACGAAGATAAACTAAATCCAGTTGGGCAACTTTTTCTTCTGAATAAGCGGACTCGCACTATCATATCAAACATATATTCGTGAACATATATTTGTGCTGCAAACTCTGGAAGCACTCGCCAAAGCAGATAAAGGCTTTTCAGAGGTTAATGGCCTGTGGTGAGTCTTGCAACTAGACCTTGAATCCAACATTCCTGATTCTCACTTCTAATGACATTTTACTGGGTGGTCCAATGAGTTAATAAGTGAAAAATTATATTAAAACTTATAAATGCAACATGTACCCTCTATCAATATTTCCCAACATAAAATAATACTTTAAAAGTGAATTTGAGCCAGCTGCAGTGGCTCACACCTGTAATCCCAGCACTTTGGGAGGCCAACGTGGGTGGATC
>NW_026658611.1:0-3987 GCF_009828535.3 Hylobates moloch | reverse complement strand
AACAAAAGCCAAAATTGACAAATGGGATCTAACTAAACTAAAGAGCTCCTGCATGGCAAAAGAAACTACCATCAGAGTGAACAGACAACCTACAGAATGGGAGAAAATTTTTGCAATCTACTCATCTGACAAAGGGCTAATGTCTAGAATCTAAAAAGAACTCAAACAAATTTACAAGAATAAATCAAACAACCCCATCAAAAAGTGGGCATAGGATATGAACAGACACTTCTCAAAAGAAGACATCTATGCAGCCAACAGACATGTGAAAAAATGCTCATCATCACTGGTCATCAGAGAAATGCAAATCAAGACCATAATGTGATACCATCTCACTCCAGTTAGAATGGCAATCATTAAAAAGTCAGGAAACAAGAGATGCTGGAGAGGATGTGGAGAAATGGGAATGTTTTTACACTGTTGGTGGGAGTGTAAATTAGTTCCACCATTGTGGAAGACAGTGTGGCAATTCCTCAAGGATCTGGAACTGGAATTACCATTTGACCCAGTAATCCCATTACTGGGTATATACCCAAAGGGTTATAAATCATGCTACTATAAAGACACATGCACAGGTATGTTTATTGTGGCAATATTCACAATAGCAAAGACTTGGAACCAACCCAAATGTCCATCAGTGATACACTGGATTAAGAAAATGTGGCATATATACACCTTGGAATACTATGCAGCCATAAAAAAGATGAATTCATGTCCTTTGTAGGGACATGGATGAAGCTGGAAACCATCATTCTCAGCAAACTATCACAAGGACAGAAAACGAAACACTGCATGTTCTCACTCATAGGTGGGAATTGAACAATGAGGTCACTTGGACAAAGGGCAGGGAACATCACACACTGGGGCCTGTCAGGGGGTGGGGGGCTGGGGGAGGGATAGCATTAGGAGAAATACCTAATGCAAATGATGGGTTGACGGGTGCAGCAAACCAACATGGCACATGTATACCTATGTATCAAGCCTGCACATTGTGCACATGTACCCTAGGACTTAAAGTATTAAAAAAATAAAAAGGAAAACAGACACACAAATTCTTAACCAAATATTAAGAACAGAATTCAGCAATACATACTGAAAATTATACACCATAACCTAATGGAGTTTATTCCAGGGGTGCAAGTCTGATTCACATTTGAAAATCAATCAGTGTAATCTACCATATTAACAGCCTAAATAAGATAATTCACTAGATCATATTAATTTATGCAGTAAAAGAATTTGACTAAATTCAACATCCATTTATGATATCTCTCAGGAAAATAGGAATATAAAAGAACTTCCTCAACATGAAAAGCATCTACAAAATACTGGAGCAAATAACACTGAATGATAGAGAATGGCTGCTCTCACCCTAAGATCAAGGCCAGGAGGTTCTTGATTCTCACCATTCTTTTTAACGTATTTCTGGGAGTTCTATCCAGTGAAGTAAAGCAAGGAAATTATGCAGAAAGCATATAGATGAGAAGAAATAAAACTTTCCATTTTTGAAGATGACATGATTGGCTACATTGAAATGCCTGACAAATCTACAAAAAAAAAATTCCTGTAACTAATAAGTAAATTTAGCAAGGTTACAAGATAACAAGCTGGATCACTTACACATTACTCATGTGAATATAAAGTGGTACCACTGTGTTAGGCCATTCTTGCATTGCTATAAAGAAATGCCTGAGACCAGGTAATTTATAAGAAAAGAGGTTTAATTGGATCATATTCTGAAGGTTGTACAGGAAGCAAAGCATCATCTGCTTCTCAGGTAGCCTCAGGGAGCTTTTACTCATGGTGAAAGGCAAAGCAGGAGCAGGCACTTCACATGGCAAAAGCAGGAGCAAGAGAGAGATAATGGGGGAGAGGAATTACCCACTTTTAAGCCAGCAGGTCTTATGAGAACTCACTCACCATTGCAAAGACAGCACCAGGCCATGACCAAAACATCTCCCACCAGATCCCACTTTCAGCACTGGGGATTACAATTCAACATGAGATTTGAGTAGGGACAAATATCCAACCTATATCAACAGCCATTCTGGAAAACAGTTTTACAGCTTCTTAAAAAAAAAATGCAACTACTATGCCACCCAGCAATAACAATCCTCAGCTTTTAGCCCAGGGAAGTGAAAACTTGTGTTCACACAAATCCTGTATATAAATAATCCAATTAAAAATGGGCAAAAGACCTCAATAGACATTTCTGAAAGGAACACATATAAATGCCTTCTATATAAATAACATATAAATGTTCACAGTAGCTTTATTCATAATTACCAAAAACTGGAAACAACCCAAAAGTCCTTCAACAATGTGAATGGTTAAACAAACTGTGGTACATCCATACCATCAGCTAGTACTTAGCAATAATCAGGAACAAGCAAACTATGAACACAAGCAACAACTTGAACGAACCTCCAGAGAATTATGCTTAGTGAAAAGAGTCAATCCTAAAAGATTACATACTATAAGATTACATTTACATATTCTTAAAATGACAAAATTATACAAATGGAGATTAATTGTTGCTAGGGGTTATAAAAGGGGTAGGGTAAGAGGTAGCAATAAAAGTGGGTGTGGCAATAAAAGGGCAATATTAGGGATTCTCATAGTGATAGAAATGTTCTGAATCTTCTCTATACCAATGTCAATATCCTGTGAAATCGTGTAATAGTTTTGCAAGATGTTATCATTAGAGAATACTCAATGAAGCGTACCTTGGGTCTTACTGTATTATGTCTTATAGCTGCATGGCAATCTATACTTATCTCAAAATAAAAAGTTTAATCTAAAAAGAAGTATTCTAATTGTTAAATGAGCATTAAAAGCAAACAAATAAAAGACAAGTATTAGAAACATCAATATGTATTCCATAAGTACAAAAAATATTTTAATTTTTTTATTTTTAAAATTTTCTTTTTCATTCTCAGCAAGGCAAGTTACCTCTATATAGAAGAGTGTGTCCTTACAGATGAAACAATGGTGAGCACACACTTGGACAAGGGAGGAGAAGCGGTTCTTATCCCTGATACATGTAGTCCCTGCTGCTGTGTCGTTCCCCTATTGGCTAGGGTTAGATCGCACAGGCTAAACTAATTCCAATTGGCTAATTTAAAGGGAATGACTGGGTGAGTGCTTTGGCGGGAGTCAGGGCAGAGCAGGTGGCAGGTAATTGGAATGAGTTAGGGTGGAGCAGGTGATTGGAATGTAGGGTGGAGCAGGTGATCAGAATGACTCAGGTTGGAGTAGGTAATCGAAAAATTGCTTTATGAAGAAGTTAATTTTAAAAGTAGAAGGCAAAGAATTGAACATACTGACATATTAATTCTTTGAAAAGAAATTTAGAACTCAAATCTAACAATCCCTCCCCTTGTATTTCCTTACAGCTTTCTTTTCAAACTTTTTTTAACATGTCTTGGCTTAGTTGTTTTCTTGGTTTTCTAAAAGAAGTGGCTTCTCTGGATAAGGTAGAGGATAGTTAAGGGAGGTTTTAGTAAGTGCCGTTTTTATGAGCCTCTGTATCTACTTAGGATGAATGGTATGACACAGCACTTGACAAGAATAAGTACACCTATTAAGGCTGCAAGGGAAATAAGAATTGAGGCTATTATTCCTTTCTATTTACCAAACTACTTTAGCCGTCCTGTAAAGGGGTCATTTATCCCTGAGTTTCTGGCTAACTCATTGGATAGAGCAATCAGACCTTGCAATGTCTTTGTTATACTTCTATTAGGGGCGGTGTTGTTTGTGATGAAGGTATAACATTGAGTTTTAATCATGATGCAAACTCCTCCTCTTTCTGCTAATATCATGTCTAAGGCTATCCTATTTTCTTAAGCCATCTGGCTAGTAGCCCCTAATTGTTTAGCTATTCCTTTAACAGTATCTCTAGTGTAGTTAATAGATTACTGTTGGTTATAGTAGATGTAGTTTATCCAATCTACATTTTTATTAATTGTTACCCACCAAAATATTGAC
>NW_026658610.1:0-3987 GCF_009828535.3 Hylobates moloch | reverse complement strand
TTTTTTTTTTTTTTGAGATGGAGTCTCACTCTGTTGCCCAGGCTGGAGTGCAGTGGCGCGATCTCAGCTCACTACAACTTCTGCCGCCACCCGGGTTCAAGCGATTCTCCTGCCTCAGCCTCCTGAGTAGCTGGGACTACAAGCACCTTCCACTTCTCCTGGCTAATTTTTGTAGTTTTAGTAGAGACGGGGTTTCACTATCTTGGCCAGGCTGGTCTTGAACTCCTGACCTTGTGATCCACCCACCTCAGCCTCCCAAAGTGCTGGGATTACAGGTGTGAGCCACTGCGCCTGACCTAACTGGTGTCATTATAAGAAGAGAGTAACTTGGACAGAGAGACACTCAGGGAGAAGAACACCAGGTGAATACACACACACAAAGGGAAAGCTGAGGTGTGAAGGTGGTTTGCTGCCACAAGCCAAGCATCACCTGAGGCTGGAAGAGGTGAAAGAGGCAGGGAAAGATTCTCCCCGAGCGGCTTCGGAGGAAGCATGGCTTTGCCAACACCTTGATTTTGGGCTTCCAGCCTCTAGAACTGTAAGAGAATAACTCTGTTGTTTGAAGCCACCCAATGTGTGGGGATTTTGTCATGGCAGCCCTAGGAAACTAATATAGAAATAATTGAAGATTTTTAAGATTGGGGGTGAGGGGACTAACATTTGCTGGGAACCTATGATGTTCCAGGCGATTTGCTAGATGATTTACCTATTTTATTTAATTCTAAAAATCACGAGAAGAAAGCATTTTACAGATGAGAAAATTGAAGGTTGGAAGTTGATATGTTGTTGGGGAGGCCAAGGCAGGAGAATCGCTTGAGGCTAGGACTTCAAGATGAGCCTGGGCAATATAGCAAGACCCTGTATCTACAAAAAAATTAAAAATTGTCCTGGCGTGGTAGTGTGTGCCTGTAATCCCAGACACTTGGGAACCTGAGACATGAGGATCGCTTGAGCCCAAGAGTTGGAAGCTGCAGTAAGCTATGATGGTGCCACAGAGCAAGACCGCAGAGCAAGCAAGACCTTGTCTCAAAAAAAAAATAATAAAGTTGATACGCTGATGTTTCCTCAGCTGGAAAAAGCTGAGGCCATGGCTTTGCTTCTAAAGCCAACAATGTTTCCAAGGGCACAGCATTAGTTTGAGAGGACTGATTCAGCAGAATTCTGTATAATGATGTTAAGCATCAGTTACCACACAACCTTTAACCAGGTGAACCAGACCTTCACGGTTTCCCTGAAAGATACGTCAACGTTTCTCTTTTTTTTTTTTCTTTTAGAGACAGGGTCTTGCTTTGTCACCCAGACTGAGGTGCAGTGGCATGATCATAGCTCATTGCAGCCCCAAGCTCCTGGTCTCAAGAGATTATCCTGCCTCAACTTCTCAAGTAGCGGAGACTACAGTTATGTGCTACCATGTCTATATTTTTTTTGAATTTTTGTAGAGACAGGGTCTTGCTATGTTGCCCAGGCTGATCTCGAACTCTTGGCCTCAAACGATCCTCCCACCTCAGCCTGCCAAAGTACTGGGATTACAGGTGTGAGCCACCACACCTGGCCTCCATTTCTGGTCTACCAAATATGTTTGCTTATAGTACTGACTTTTATAATTTGCCAACTAGCAGTCAAACTCTATGCCTTTAACCAAAAGTTAACTGTAATGCTGAGATTGTGAATAAATAACCACATCTATTACTGATCGACCTTCATATTGAATGGTGTACTGGGGTGAATGATTCTTTCTTCAGCAAAAACCAATCACAGACAATATCCTAATATGTATATCAATTTTTGGTTTTAAAAAGTTTGCTTCAACCTTCACTTCCTAAGGCTTCAGTGACTGCGAGCTGGTAGATGATAAAGCTGGTTTCCAGGATATGAAAGCTCAGTCAGCTGTTAGTTTTAAAGTCCATATGGTGTGTAGTTAAGAATTCTACAGTCAGACTGGCTGGGTTCTGATGTGCACAAAGACACATGCTGGGCAACAGTGAGCTGGATTTCAGGCCTCATTTTCCCATCAGCTTGCATCCTTGAGCAGGGCACAACTTGCACAGCCCTGCATGGCAGCCCCACAGGTAGGTTTCCGCCTCTCCTGACTATGGGTGGTAGTTACTGTTCTCCATGCCCTGTCAACTGATCAAAACATCATACAGGTAAAAAGGAAGCAAAGCAATCTGTGAGTTTAAAACATTTAGTGTATTTGATACTCATGAGATTGCAAATGAAATCATGAATCCTTCCGAAAAGGAAGTAGAAACTGTAGGTATTTCCCAATCACCATAGTTTCCCTTAGGTGGGGCCACTTTGGGAGAAAATGAAAGGACTGCAGCCGTGTGATACTGAGATTTTAGTCCTCATGGCTCCCCACAAACTTATCTAATTCAGCTCAGCAAGCAGTAGTTGGAACATGACACCCTGGATGTGGTTCGGGATATGTGTCTCCAGGAGGACTAATTAGCAGCTCGTGGAGAAGAAGCTGTTCTCTGGTGCCCCATTAATTACAGTGCTCCTGGCAATTCAGGAGAGCCCACATGAATGCGTCCTGCACAAAAAGGTCACATCCTGGTGTTGCTAGTCAGATCGGTGCACGATCTTATTGCTGTTCATGGTTATTTGCCTGATAATCACTCCCCAGAGGCCAGTCTGGCTATAACCTAGCATATTTGAGCACAGTAATTTGCAAGATTTATGGAAAACAATTTTTCAGAAATGTGCTCTCAATTTTCATTGGGCAAATTCCTCTTTCTCAGGTAAGTGCTGGAGCATATGGAGCAGGTAAAGGTTTTAATGGACAGCATAAAAGTAACATTTTTCTTCTGAGGCTGATGATTTGCACTTAGGGCTTCCAATCCCATTTGTTACTATAGCAAGTGTTCAGTGCAAATTAAAGAGAGAGAGAAAAACTCCAAGCCTTCAACCTTGCTATCTCCGTAGCTCAGTAATGACTGCATCATTTCACAGATTCACGTCACCTCCCTTTAGAGTTCCCACCCTCCGGGAGGAAACTTTTATTGAATTTCTCTACCCCAGGTTTTAGTCTCCTATCTGTCTCTTGTGTTATATACAAGGAACTCATTCCTTTCTAAGATTTAATACAGTAAGATGAAAATGGCTAAGGGCAGTCTTTCTAGTCTCTGGGAGGAAAGATTAATGGTAGACACAAACACCTAATGAAAAGTTAAGGGAAAAAAACGTAGTGCAAGTAAACATTACCCATGTGAATGTATACAGTGCCTCGTTGTTCCTTAGAATCAAAACAATTGCAACCATTATTAATTTTCTTCTTCTATGACACGAAAGAACAATAATAAGGGTCTTGGCATCAGCCATCTAGCAATTCAAAGTTAGAATAACAGCAATATGATTCATTTTGTAAACCAAAAATCAAATTCTAAGCCCCCCAGCTGGCTGAATGGACCCTTCCTCTCAGCCAAAGGGATTCTACAGAAAGCTGAAAAACTAATTCAGGCTATGGTGGGAAGGGGGAGGCGGACATACCTCACTATACTCTCCTACCTTTGGAATTCAGGCACAACTGACCAGCATTAACTTTAGAACAGAGATTTTAGGCTGGGTGTGGTAACTCACGCCTGTAATCCCAGCACTTTGGGAGGCCGAGGCAGGCGGATCACGAGGTCAAGAGATCCAGACCATCCTGGCCAACATGATGAAACCCCGTCTCTATTAAAAATACAAAAATCAGCTGGGTGTGGTGGCACACGCCTGTAGTCCCAGCTACTCAGGAGGCTGAGGCAGGAGAATCGCTTGAACCCAGGAGGTGGAGGTTGCAGTGAGCCAAGATTGTGCCACTGCACTCCAGCCTGGCGACAGAGTAACACTGTGTCTCAAAAAAAAAAAAAAAAAAAAAAACAGAAGAGATCTTAAGACTGACGCAATTCACTCATATAACCTGCATATGTACCCCCTGAACCTAAAATAAAAGTTGGAAATAAATAAAAAATGTTAAAACTCTGCCATTAAAAAACAGACTCT
>NW_026658609.1:2444-3988 GCF_009828535.3 Hylobates moloch | reverse complement strand
CTGTTCACCACAGCAACAGTGTGTGTCCCTAAAAAGAGACTCCATCACTCCACATAAGTTGCATGTATTTGATGCTAAAACAGTTAATTTTTTTTTCATTTCTATAGTTTATTGGGTAACAGGTGGTGTTTGGTTACGTAAGTTCTTCAGTGGTGATTTCTGAGATTTTGGTACACCCATCACCCCATCAGTATATACACTGCACCCAATTTGTAGTCTTTTATCCCTCACTCCCTTCCCAACCTTTCCCCCGAGTCCCCAAAGTCCATTGTGTCATTCTTATGCCTTTGCATCCTCATAGCTTAGTTCCCACATATCAGTGAGAACATACTATATTTGGTTTTCCATTCCTGACTTACTTCACTTAGAATAATAGTCTCTAATCTCATCCAGGTTGCTGTGAATGCCATTAATTGATTCCTTTTTATGGCTGAATAGTATTCCATCATATATATGCCACAGTTTATCCACTTGTTGATTGATGGGTATTTGGATTGGTTCCACAGTTTTGCACTTGTGAATTGTGCTGCTATAAACATACATGTGCAACTATCTTTTTCATATGACTTCTTTTCCTCTGGGTAGATACCTAGTAGTGGAATTGCTGGATCAAATGGTAGACCTACTCTTAGTACTTTGAGGACTCCTCACACTGTTTTCCATAGTGGTTATACTAGTTTACATTCCCACCAGCAGTGTAAAAGTGTTCCCTGTTTGCTGCATCCATGCCAACATCGATTATTTATTTTTATTTTTTTATTATGGCCATTCTTGCAGGAGTAAGGTGGTATCGCATTGTGGTTTTGATTTGTGTTTCCCTGATCATTAGTATGTCGAGCATTTTTTCATGTTAGCCATTTGTATATCTTTTGAGAATTGTCTATTCATGTTCTTAGCCCACTTTTTGATGGGACTGTTTTTTTTTTCCTGCTGATTTGAGTTCCTTGTAGATTCTGGATATTAATCCTCTGTCAGATGTATAGATTGTGAAGATTTTCTCCCATTTTGTGGGTTGTCTGTTTACTCTGGTGACTATTCCTTTTGCCGTGCAAAAGCACTTTAGTTTAATTAAGTCCCATCTATTTTTTTTTATTATTATACTTTAAGTTCTAGGGTACATGTACACAACGTGCAGGTACATAGATATACATGTGCCATGTTGGTGTGCTGCACCCATTAACTCATCATTTACATTAGGTATATCTCCTAATGCTATTTCCCCCACCCCCAACCCCATGACAGGCCCTGGTGTGTGATGTTCCCCATTGTGTGTCCAAGTGTTCTCATTGTTCAGTTCCCACCTGTGAGTGAGAACATGCGGTGTTTGGTTTTGTGTCCTTGCGATAGTTTGTGGAGAATGATGGTTTCCAGCTTCGTCCATGTCCCTACAAAGGACATGAACTCATCCTTTTTTATGGCTGCATAGTATTCCGTGGTGTATATGTGCCACAGTTCTTAATCCAGTCTATCATTGATGGACATTTGGGTTGGTTCCAAGTCTTTGCTATTGTGAATAGTGCCACAATAAACATACGTGTGCATGT
>NW_026658609.1:0-2434 GCF_009828535.3 Hylobates moloch | reverse complement strand
GTCTCAGCTACTTGAGCGGCTGCAGTGGGAGGATCGCTTGAGACCTCCCAGGCTCAAGTAAGCCATGTTTGCACCACTGCACTCCAGCCGGTGTGACAAAGGGAGATGCTGTCTTAAGCAAACGAACAAAAACGTTGTTCAAAGGTAATATCTTACCTTTTACCAGGTGCAGAAGTGGTTTAGATGGTCTCAAGGATGTTTGCTCCTCAGTGATTAATAATGAGTTACCAGTAAATGGCCTCTGAGATTCCAGAAGAGTTCCAAAAGTGCTTAGAGCAGTGATGTACCAGCATCCATTAACTTTCTTCTTGATGCTCTCCGTCCCCTTGCACCTTTCCAACAGACTCCAGTATGTGTCGTTACCCGCTATGTGTCCATGTGTTCTCATCATTCAGCTCCCACTTGTAGGTGAAAACATGCAGTGTTTGGTTTTCTGTCTGCGTTAGTTTGCTAAGGATAATGGCTTCCAGCTCCATCCATGTTTCTGCAAAGGACATGACCTTGTTCATTTTTATGGCTGCATAGTATTCTGTAGTGTATATATAGCACATTTTCTTTATTCAATTTCTCATTGTTGGGGATATAGGTTGATTCCATGTCTTTGCTATTGTAAATAGTGCTGCAGTGGACATATGCGTGCATGTATATTCATAATATGATTTATATTCCTTTGGGTATACACCCAGTAATGGGATTGCTGGGTCAAATGGTATTTCTGCCTCTAGATCTTTGAGGAATTGCCACACTGTCTTCTACAATGGTTGAACTAATTTACATTCCCACCAACAGTGTAAAAGCATTTTTTTCTCCACAGCCTTGCCAGCATCTGTTGTTTCTTTTTTTTTTTTTTTTTCCAGAAAGTATGCAGCATTTATTACAAAGCCAAGAGATACAGATGTCCCAAGGCAAAGGAGGGTACAGTCACAGGACCTCAGACACAGGACAAGGTGCAAACACAGACAAGCCCATCAGGGGGCTCCCAACCCCACACACCTAGGCTATGATGGAATCTCGAGTCTCGACTCCCGTCTCCTCTCAGATCTATGCACACATGAGGAAATCTCGGTGGGCAGTGACCTGCCAGGGCCTGTCCCTAAGGAGGTGGTCTGCTGACCTCTCAAGGGTTGGGGGTGTGGTCAGAGCTTACAGGTTTCTGTCTTCTTGTGCTTTTAGATGCAGTTGCTCTGTCCTGACCAGGTGACCAGGCCTCAGCTGGGGGTGGAGGGGCAATTGGAAGGCTGTTTGCCTTTGGCAAAGTCTGGGGTCTGTGCTGTGTGAGGTTAACCCACCCCCACTTCCACTCTAGGCCCCAGGTGCGACTCCACCACCAGTCCTACTAGTGAGGGTTCCCCGGTGAGGGTAAGGTCGGTGGGGGTGCAGCGCTTCACAATGCTAAAGCCACAGTGGAACTCCAAGGGCTGAGACCTCTCAGGGCCTGAATCTTCTTTTCCACAAGATAAATGATGCAAAGGCCACACACACAGGAAAAAAAAAAAAAAAGCAGATCTATTCTTTGCACAAAGTTTCCACTGCAAGAGGAGGAGGTGATGCAGGTCTCACCTCCACCCTGCACTTGCTCCTGAGAACCAGGGATAAACTGCATTTGTTTTTTTTTTGTTTGTTTGTTTGTTTGTTTTTGTTTTTTTGAGACGGAGTCTCGCTCTGTCACCCAGGCTGGAGTGCAGTGGCGCGATCTCGGCTCACTGCAAGCTCCGCCTGCCGGGTTCGCGCCATTCTCCTGCCTCAGCCTCTCCGAGTAGCTGGGACTACAGGCGCCCACCACCACGCCCAGCTAATTTTTTGTATTTTTAGTAGAGACGGGGTTTCACCGTGGTCTCGATCTCCTGACCTCGTGATCCGCCCGCCTCAGCCTCCCAAAGTGCTGGGATTACAAGCGTGAGCCACCGCGCCCGGCCGATAAACTGCATTTGTAAAAGGCACTGTTCTTAGCAATTTCTGGACATTCAACAATGTGGGGGGCGGCCACTGGTCAGAGGCAGGACAGCAGCCAAGATGGGGAGAGAAACGGGGAGAGAAAGAAACAATTCTGACTCCTATATGCAGCCAGTTGGAATCGTGCCTAAAGCTTTGGGTCTGAAGGGGCCCCCAACACACCATCTGCCTTGGGAAACAGCGAGGACGGTGCAGAGCTTTACTGGGCCTCCAGTGGCCCATCCAGTTCATCTCCAGGCACTCCCAAAAAGAGCAAATTACACAAGACCCCCCAAAAATGAACACCATTTTCCACACATACACACACACATAAAGTTTGTTTCCTGTGGCATTTAAATTAATCTGGTTGGTCCATAGAAAATATGTATATTTGGTTTTTCCTATGTACATATATATATATATAGATTTATTTATAAAACCCGACCCCCACCCCTAAGGTGGGAAGAGCTGGGGAAAGTAGAAGAGATGGAAAAAAGGGCCC
>NW_026658608.1:0-3988 GCF_009828535.3 Hylobates moloch | reverse complement strand
CATTCCATTCCATTCCATTCCATTCCATTCCATTCCATTCCATTCCACACTATTCTATTCTATTCCTTTCTTTCAACAAGTTCTCAATCTGTCACTCTGGCTGCATTGCAGTGGCAACTATGTCAGCTCACGTTTTACTTCACACGTCCATTCCATTCCATTCCATTCCATTCCATTCCATTCCATTCCATTCCGTTCCATTTCACTCTGTTCCGTTCCATTCCGTTCCATTGCACTCCGTTCCATTAAATTCCCTTCCATTCCATTCTATTCCATTCAAGTCCATTCCATTCCATTCAGTTCCATTCCATTCCATTCCATTTCATTCCATTCCGTTCCATTTCATTCCATTCCGTTCCATTCCATTCCATTCTGCTCCATTGCACTCCATTCCATTCCATTCTCTTCCAGTCCATTCCATTCAATTCTACTCCACTGCATTCCACTCCATTCCATTCCACACTATTCTATTGTATTCCTTTCTTTCAACAAGTTCTCAATCTGTCAACCTGGTTGGATTGCAGTGGCACAATATCAGCTCACATTTTATTTCACCGTTCCATTCCATTCCATTCCATTCCAGTGATTTCATTCCATTCACTTCCATTCCTTTCCATTCCATTCCATTCCATTCCACACTATTCTATTCAATTACTTTCTTTCAACAAGCTCTACATCTGTCACCCTGGCTGGATTGAAGTCGCACAATGTCAGCACCCATTTTATTTCACCGTTCCTTTCCATTCCATTCCATTTCATTCCATTGTTTTCCATTCCTTTCCATTCCCTTCCATTCCAATCCATTTGATTCCCCTCCATTCCAATCCATTTAAGTCCATTCCGTTCCATTCCGTTAAATTACCATCCATTCCATTCCATTCCATTCCATTCCATTCCATTCCATTCCACACTTTCCTATACTATTGCTTTCTTTCAACAAGTTCTCAATCTGTCAACCTGGCTGGATTGTAGTGGCACAATATCAGCTCACATTTTATTTCACCGTTGCATTCCATTCTATTCCATTCCATTCCATTCCATTCCTTTCCACTCCATTTCATTCCATTCCGTTACGTTCCATTCCATTGCTCTCCATTCCATTCTGTTCCATACCATTCCATTCCATCCCATCCCATTCTATTCAATAGCCTTCAATTCCTTTCTATTCCATTCAATTCCACAGCATTGTATTCTATTTCTTTATTTCAACATGTTCTCAATCTGTCACCCTATCTGGATTGCAGTGTCAAAATGTCAGCTCACGTTTTACTTCAGCGTTCCGTTCCATTCCATTTTATTCCATTTCATTCCATTCCATTCAATTTCATTCCATTCCATTCAATTTCATTCCATTCCATTCCGTTCCATTTCACGCCATTCCATTCCATTCCGTTTCATTCCATTCCATTACATTCCATTCTGTTCCATTGCACTCCATTCAATTCTGTTCCATTCCATTCCATTCCATCCCATCGCATCACATAACTTCCCTTCCTATCCCATCCCATCCCATCAGATCCCATCCCATTCCATTCCATTCCATTCCATTCCATTCCATTCCGTTCCGTTCCATTCTGCGCCGTTCCATTCCGTTCCGTTCCATTCCATTCCGTTGCATTCCATTCCATTCCATTCCATTCCATTCCATTCTATTCCATTCCATTCCATTCCGTTCCATTCCATTCCACTTCATTCCATTCCTTTCTTTCAAGAAGTTCTCAATCTGTCACCCTGGCTGGATTGCAGTTCCACAATATCAGCTCACATTTTATTTCACCGTTCCTTTCCATTCCATTTCATTCCATTCAGTTCCATTCCCTTCCATTGCACTCCATTCCATTCCATTCCAATCCATTCCATTCCATTCCACCACATTCCACATTATTCTATTCTATTCTTTTCTTCCAAAAAGTTCTCAATCTGACACCCTGACTGGATTGCAGTGGCTCAAAGTCAGCTCTCATTTTATTTCACCTTTCCATTCAATTCTATTCCATTTCATTCCATTCCACTTCATTCCATTCCATTTCATTCCATTCCATTTCACACTATTGTATTCTGTTCCTTTTTTTCAACAAGTTCTCAATCTGTCACCCTGGCTGGATTGCAGTGGCACAATTTCAGCTCACATTTTATTTCACCGTTCCATTCCATTCCATTCCATTCCATTCCATTCCATTCCATTCCATTCCATTCCACTTTATTCCATTCCATTCAATTTTATTCCAATCCGTTCCATTCCATTCCATTGCATTCCATTCCATTCCATTGCATTTCATTCCATTCCATTGCATTCCATTCCATTCCATTCCATTCCATTCCATTCCATTCCATTCCATTCCATTCCATTCCATTCCATTCCACTCCATTCCATTCCATTCCACTCCATCCAATTCCACACTATTCTATTCTTTTCCTTTCTTTCAACATGATTTCAATCTGTCAAACTGGCTGGATTGCCGTGGCACAATTTCAGCTCACATTTTATTTCACTTTTCAATTCCATTCCATTCCATTCCGTTCCATTTCATTCAATTCTGATCTATTGCCCTCCATTCCACTCTGTTCCATTCCATTCCATTCCATTCCATTTAATTCCATTCCATTCCATTCTAATCCATTCCATTGTGTTCCATTCCTTTCCATTCCATTGCATTCCGTTCCGTTCCATTCCGTTCTATTCCATTCCTTTGCATTCCATTCCATTGTTTTCCATTCCATTCCATTCCATTCCATTCCATTCCATTCCGTTCCACTTCATTCCATTCCTTTCTTTCAAGAAGTTCTCAATCTGTCACCCTGGCTGGATTGCAGTTCCACAATGTCAGCTCACATTTTGTTTCAACGTTCCTTTCCATTGCATTTCATTCCATTCAGTTCCATTCCCTTCCATTGCACTCCATTCCATTCCATTTCATTCCATTCCACCCCATTCCACATTATTCTATTCTATTCTTTTCTTCGAAAAAGTTCTCAATCTGACACCCTGACTGGATTGCAGTGGCTCAAAATCAGCTCTAATTTTATTTCACCATTCCATTCAATTCCATTCCATTCCATTCCACTTCATTCCATTCCATTCCACACTATTGTTTTCTGTTCCTTTCTTTCAACAAGTTCTCAATCTGTCACCCTGGCTGGATTGCAGTGGCACAACGTCAGCTCACATTTTATTTCACAGTTCCATTCCATTCCATTCCATTCCATTCCATTCCATTCCATTCCATTCCATTCCATTCCATTACATTCCACTTTATTCCATTCCATTCAATTTCATTCCAATCCGTTCCATTCCATTCCATTGCATTCCATTCCATTCCATTCCATTCCAATCCATTCCACTTCATACCATTCCATTCCACTCCATGCAATTCCACACTATTCTATTCTATTCCTTTCTTTCAACATGATTTCAATCTGTCAAACTGGCTGGATTGCCATGGCACAATGTCAGCTCACATTTTATTTCACTTTTCCATTCCATTCCGTTCCATTTCATTCAATTCCATTCGATTGCACTCCATTCCACTGTGTTCCATTCCATTTCATTCTAATCCATTCCATTGCATTCCATTCCTTTCCATTCCATTGCATTGCATTCCGTTCCATTCCATTCTATTCCATTCCGTTGCATTCCATTCCATTGTTTTCCTTTCCATTCCATTCCACACTATTCTATTCTATTCATTTGTTTCAACAAGCTCTCATTCTGTCACCCTGGCTGGATTGCAGTGGCACAAGGTCAGCTTACATTTTATTTCACCGTTCCATTTGATTCCATTCTATTCCATTCCATTCCATTCCATTCCATTCCATTCCATTCCATTCATTTCCATTCTATTCCATTCCATTCCATTCCTTTCCATTACATTGCATTCCATTCCACTTCTTTCCTTTCTGTTCCATTCCGTTCCATTCCTTTATATTCCATTCAATTCCAATCCATTCCACACTATTCTATTCTATTACTTTCTTGCAAAAACTTCTG
>NW_026658607.1:0-3989 GCF_009828535.3 Hylobates moloch | reverse complement strand
CAAAGGCCTTTTCTGCATCTATTGAGATAATCATGTGGTTTTTGTCTAAAGCATTATTTTCTTATACAAAATTGAGAACCCCACAGTGGGGTACCATTGTCCTCATAGGATAAAGACGAATAGTCAACATCTGGCAAGCATTATGTGCGTGACAGTGTTCCAACTGTGGCATACTAATTTAACCCTCAGAAATAGTCTCATTTTACAAATTTTACAGCATAAATCTAGATGGAAAAGTCAAGTAACTTCCCCAAAGTCCCACGACTGCTCAGTGAGTTCAGGCAGATGAGCAAACAAAGGCTTAGAGGGTTCAATTGTCTGAGGCTACACTGCTAAACAGTGGATGAACCTGGAACACAAAGGTTCATTCACTATCCAGCAGTAGAGTTTAAGTTTTATTCTGGAAACGTGAGAGTCACGGAACCACACAGAGGTGAGGAGTCTCTATCAGATGTGTTTGCAGTGAGGTCTCTCTGCACAATACAGAAGGACTCATGGAACCAGTGGGACCAATTAGGAGACATTATGTTGGGAGGCCAAGGTGAGTGGATCATTTGAGGTCAGGAGTTCGAGACCAGCCTGGCCAACATGGTGAAACCCCATCTCTACTAAAAATACAAAAATTAGCCTGGTGTGGTGGCGCACGCCTGTAGTCCCATCTACTCGAGATGCTGAGGCAGGAGAATCGCTTGAACCCAGGAGGTGGAGGTTGCAGGGAGCCAAGATCACACCATTGAACTCCAGCCTGGGTGACAGAGAGAGATTCTGTCTCAAAAAAAAAGAGAGAGAGACATTATGTTCATCTGGGAGAACAGATAAGGCTAAAGGCAGTGGAAATGACTGAAGTGGATGGAAAAGTTTTGTGATCATTTGGGAGAGAGAACAGGAAGCGTTAGATGATTAGATGTGGAAGAACAGGGGAAGTAAAAGGAAAAACAGGCTGCTAAGGCTCTAGTTTGAAGGACTGGGTAAATAGCAGTGATTCTCTCCTAGACAGAATGTAGGAAGAGGAATAGGTATGGGGAATAAAATAGTTTTTGTCTGGGCGGAATGACTCACACCTGTAATCCCAGCACTTTAGGAGGCTGAGCTGGGTGGATTACGAGGTCAGGAATTCAAGACCAGCCTGGCCAACATGGTGAAACCCTGTCTCTACTAAAATTACAAAAATTAGCCGGGCACGATGACGGGTGCCTGTAATCCCAGCTACTTGGAAGACTGAGGCAGGAGAATCGCTTAAATCTGAGGGGCGGAGTTTCCAGTGAGCCGAGATCGTGCCACTGCACCCTAGCCTGGGCAACAGCGCGAGACTCCGTCGCAAAAAAAAAAAAAAAAAAAAAAAAAAAAAAGATAGTTTTGGACTCGTAAGTATCGCATTGAAATGGAGCTCTCTGGTAGAAAGTTGGATAGAAACCTCTGTAGGCTAAGTCCATTCTGTGACATCACAACTCATGTTTTAAAAAATAACACACACAAAGTAACTCAAACCACTAAGGAAATTTCCTAAAATTTACATACTAAGAATATGACAACTTTTTAGTTACTACTTTCTTAGAGCAACTTTGGATTTACAATCGTAGTGAATGAGGTGTCATGTAAAATAAAGCTGTTCTATAAAAACAACATTTAAATTTTATTGTCATCAGAGCATATAGAAAACAATTGAAGCCATGGGTATGGCAGGGATTGCTTTAAAAAGCTGTGCCTAATAAGGGGAGTTGGAAAGAAAGGAGACTTGGGGGCCGGGTGCAGTGGCTCACAACTGTAATCCCAACACTTTGGGAGGCCTAGGCGGGCGGATCACCGGAGGTCCGGAGGAGTTCCAGACCAGCCTAGCCAACATGTGAAACCCCGTCTCTACTAAAAATACAAAAATTAGCTGGGCGTGGTGGTGGGCACCTGTAATCCCAGCTATTTGGGAGGCTGAGGCAGGAGAATTGCTTGAACCCAGGAAACAGACATTGCAGTGAGCCGAGATGGTGCCACTGCACTCCAGCCTAAGACTCTGTCTAAAAAAAAAAAAAGAAAAGAAAAGAAAGAAGACTTGGGGAATAGGGAGATTTAAGTGGCATTAAGTAAAGCCTGCAAATGTGAGCAGGGAGAGTCAAGGTATCTGATTGTTCATCAGAAACGGCTGATCGGGTGAGTCTCATCACAACGGAGCTAGTGTCTGCTTGTCATTTCTCTGATGGCCGCACCTAGCACAATATCTGGTCAATAGGGACTCAATACCTAATACCCCAATGAACAGTGTAAAATTCTGCCAGTTCAAAAACATGTCCATACCCACCAACGTCCCTCGTGGAGTTTTACTTCTTTCACTTACTGCAATGTTTTGAAGTTCATCCCTCCTGTGGCCTGTATCCATAGTTTCTTTTCTTTGTGTAACTGAGCAGCACTCCACTGTACGCACAGACCACATGGGTCTATCCATTCTCTAGCTGATGGACACTTGGGTTGTTTCCAGTTGTTGCCTATAGTGAATGAGGCTGAGAACATTTATGTACACGTCTTTTTTGAACACATGCTTTCATTTCTTCTAGATAAATTCCTAGGGCTGGAATTGCTAGGTCAAATGGCTAGTTTATGCTTCTTTTTTTTTGCCTTTCTTATTCATAGCAATTACACTGATACATAATATTGGACATTTATATGAGGTGCATGTGCTGTTTGGTTCCGTGCATCCACCATGTCATTATCAAGTCAGGATATTTGGGGTATGGCCTTGAGTATTTATCATTTCTGTGTTGAGTATATTTCAAGTTCTCTCTTGTAGCCATTTTGAAATATACAATATGTTATTGCTAACCATAGTCACCCTACTCTGCTATCCAACATTAGAACACATTCCTTGCATCTAACTGTAAGTGCGTATTCATTGACCAACCTCTCTGCATTCCCTTCTTATACCCGGAGAAGGAGAGAGGAAGGAGGGAAAGGAGCTGTGGCGGCTGAATTAGGGCCCAGGGATGGCTGTGTCCCAGTCCCGGGACCTGTCCATGTGCTGTGTTGTGTGACCACAGGGACTTCACAGATGTGATGATGTTAAGGGGCCTGAGATGGAAGATGATCCTGGGTTATCTGAGTAGGTCCAAGTTGGGGTCTTTATAAGAAGGAGGCAGGAGGGTCAGAGTGACAGCAGGTGTGGGGCTGGAGGAAAAGGGAGAGGAGGAGGGAGGGTGAGAGAAGACAGTGCGGGGGAGAGACAGAGAGAGAAAGACAGAGAGACACAGAGAGAGAGAAAGAGACAGAGAGAGAGGAGTGGGAGAGAGATTTGAAGATGCTGAGCTCTGGCTTTGAAGTTGGAGGAAGGGGCCAGGAGCCCAGGGCATCCTCTAGAAGCTGGAAAAATCCTGGAAATGGATTCTCCCCAGAGCCCTCAGAAGGAGCCTGGCCCAGTTGGCACCCTGATTTTAGCACTCTATGATTCATTTTAGACATCTGACTCCAGACCAGGGAGAGAATCAATGTGTGATGTTTGGGCCTCTAAATTACGTGTCGTTTGTGACAGCAGCCACAGGAAAGTGAAACAGGAGCCATGGGAGAGACTCCCTAGGATGCCCCGAGGATCCCTCCCTGGCCCCACCCACAGAAACACAGGCCTGACCACTGCTGGTGCCCCCACCCCTCTAACACTCTGCTCAGCAGGACCATGCAGGAGGGGCTGGGTGTGGCTGGGCCCTGTTCTCTCCCCCCACACCTTCTTCTCAGAGTGCAGCTGGAGCTCCAGACCCAGGGAGCCTCACAGAAAAATTCCCAACACAGGACCTGGTTTTCCATTTCCCAAAATGATGCTTCCTCCAAAGATGGCCAGTGACTCTCTGTGCCAACCAGCTGAGAAACTCTCCATGTCCTAGCGCTGCCAGGCAGTCACCTGTGCACATGTCAGAGCCCAAATCCCATCAATAGTGAGGCCTCGGGTAAAACACATCCCCACTTTTAATTATGAGGAGATGCCTGGCCTCAGCATTGAGAACACCAACTTCCCT
>NW_026658606.1:0-3992 GCF_009828535.3 Hylobates moloch | reverse complement strand
ATTAAATTATATTAAATCTGTACAATTATTCTTGCTTCTAATTTCCAAATAATTTTCAAAATTACTAATAAGTCCTTGATTTCAAAGGATTTTCCACTTTCTATCCTCCTATTAAAATGTTATTTGTGTATGTATGTGTGTGAACGCACACATAAATTTTCCTAAGGTCAAGTATAGAGTATATTAAATTTGTTATATTTGAGAAATCAGTAAAATGTTTTAATAAAGAATTTCAATGTTCAAGAGTTTTAGATATAGAAATTTCGTGATAAATTTATGTCATATGAAATTTAAGTATATAAGACATTTAATTTATTGTACTCAGAGTTTGAGGTCAGAGTTAATTCAGGTAGGATATGAAAGTGTAGAAGACAGCTTAGGAAGTCATTTAATTTAAAACTATTTTATTTTTTACATTAAGAGAAACTTTTTTCTTTTACGAAATACCATAACTGAGACTTACCTTATACTTTATTTTTTGTCCATTTAACCTTTAGCTAATCAAAATGAGAGACACAAATCATGTGTTACAGAATAGGTGATACTGTAGATGTGTTATTAATTTCAGTTAGAAGGGATTCTAAACTTGAGGTAATTGCACTGACCAAATTTTGTTGGAGGACATCATTTACATCTTGTGTTGATTCTTCTAAGACTTAGGTGGAAGGATAGTTTAATGCATTCTCTACTAAATGGAAACAGTTTAACCAAAAGCTAATAAAATGTACAATGATTTTAATTGCAAATTCACCTAAGCTTTAATGAATACTAACTCATTAGACCATTGAAAATGCTAACACAAACTAAGATTTTTTTTTTACACCCTGCTCCTAGAAAGTAAGATTTTTAAATAAATATTTATTAAGCCTAATAGGTATTTAAAATCCATGTAAATATACTTACAATAATACTTAAAATGGAGATGAGCTTCTGAAGTGCTATTTTATTATTGAGAGCATACTTAATAACTGCTATTAGGAAATCCTGCTGCCTGTGAAATATTATTCACTATGTCTCATTTAGTACGATCTATTTTAATTATAATTTGGAGAAGCCTAATCAAGCGTTTTCCCTAAATAAACAGAGCACTTAGATTAGACTCCATTTCTCCTTCTGAACAATTTACTATCCTCCCAAAAGCTGCAAATGGATCTTTAACTTTCAAATAGAGTTTATGCAAGAAGATCGATCTGTATTGATGTAGCCTGCTCTTCCGGACGGTCTACTTATTTAACAAATAGGCTTCCTAAATTAGTGAAAATAGGGTTTAAACATTCCGTGAACTAACTGTAATATCTGTATTATTTAGGTGAAATACAGACTATGTAGGATATTACAGGAAGAAATCAATTATACCCAACTGCATTTTAGTTTTCTTTCACTAATTGGATCGAATCAGGGATTTTTGCTTTTCAAACAACTTCCAGACTGCAGTCAATAAGACTCTCCCTACTCTGGCCTTATTTCTATATGATATTTTCTCCATGCAGAGTTTGTGGTAATGACAATCTGAAGATTTTAGCATTCTTCACACATTTGCTTCTTGAAATGCAGTTTCCTCCCCCAAGCCTTTTTTTCATCTCCAATGTCAGCTAATATTCAGTGTGGGTAATATGGTTTGGCTCTGTGCCTCCACCCAAATCGCATCTTGAATTGCAATACGCATAATCCTCACATGTCAAGGGTAGGACAAGGTGGAGGTAATTAGATCAAGAAGCCGGGTTCCCTCATGCTTTTCTTGTGATAGTGAGTGAGTCTTATGAGGTCTGATGGTTTACATGCATCTGTCGTTTCCCCTGCTTGCACTCACTCCATCCCGCCATGGAGGAAGGAAGAGATGCCTTCCGCCATGATTGTAAGTTTCCTGAGGCTTCCCCAGCCATGTGGAACTGTGAATCAATTAAACCTCTCTCCTTTATAAATTACCCAGTCTTGGGTATTTTTTTCATAGCAGTGTGAAAACAAACTAATACAGTAAATTGGTACCACAGAGAGTGGGGTGCTGCTGTAAAGATACCCAAAAAAGTGGAAGCGGCCGGGTGCAGTGGCTCACGCCTGTAATCCCAGCACTTTGGGAGGCTGAGGCAGGTGGATCACAAGGTCAGGAGATTGAGACCATCCTGGCTAACACAGTGAAACCCTGTCTCTACCAAAAATACAAAAAAAATTAGCCGGGCGTGGTGGCGGGCGCCTGTAGTCCCAGCTACTCGGGAGGCTGAGGCAGGAGAATGGCGTGAACCCGGGAGGCGGAACTTGCAGTGAGCCAAGATGGCGCCACTGCACTCCAGCCTGGGCGACAGCCAGACTCTGTCTCAAAAAAAAAAAAAAAAGTGGAAGCGACTTTGGAACTGGGTAGCAGGCAGAGGCTGAAAGAGTTTGGAGGGCTCAGAACAGATAGGAATATGTGGGAAAGTTTGGAACTTCCTAGAAACTTGTCAAATGGCTTTGACCAAAATGCTGATGGTGATATGAACAGTAAAGTCCAGGCTGAGGTGCTCTCAGATGGAGATGAAGAACTTGTTAGAAGCTGGAATAAAGGTCACTCTTGCTATGCTTTAGAAAAGAGATTAGCAGCATTTTGACTCCGTCCTAGAGATCTGTGGAACTTTGAACTTGAGAGAGACGATTTAGGATATCTGGTGGAAAAAAAAATTTGAGCAGCAAAACGTCAAGAGGAAGTAGAGCAAAAAAGTTTGGAAAATTTGCAGCTTGATGATATGATAGAAAAGAAAAACCTGTAGTCCCAGCTACTCGGGAGGCTGAGGCAGGGGAATGGCGTGAACCCAGGGGGTGGAGCTTGCAGTGAGCCGAGATTGCACCCCTGCACTCCAGCCTGGGAGACAGAGCAAGACGCTGCCAAAAAAGAAAAGGAGAGGAGGGGAGGGGGGGGGGGAGGGGGGAGTGGGACGGGAGGGGATGGGGGAGGGGAGAGGGAGGGGGAGGGGAGGGGACTGATGGGAGAGGGGGGAGGGGAGGGGGGAGGGGAGGGAGGGGAGGGGAGAACCTGGCTGGATACAGTGACTCACGCCTGTAATCCCAGGATTCTGGGAGGCTGAGGTGGGTTGATCACGAGGTCAGGAGACCCAGACTATCCTGGCCAACATGGTGAAACCCCTACTAAAAATACAAAAATTAACCAGGTGTAGTTGCTCAGGCCTGTAGTCCCAGCTACTCAGGAGGCTGAGGCAGGAGAATCGCTTGAACCTGGGAGGCAGTGGTTGCAGTGAGCTGAGATTGCACCACTACACTCCAGCCTGGGTGAGAGAGATTGTCTCAAAAAAAAAAAAAAAGGAAAAGAAAAGAAAAACCCATTTTCTGGGAAGGCATTAGGAATTTGCATAAATAACAGGGAACTGAATGTTAATCACCAAGACAATGGAAAAAATGTATCCAGAGCATGTCAGAGACCTTCATAGCAGCCTCTCCCATCACAGCCCTGGGGGCCTAGGAGAGAAAACTGGCTTACTGTGCCAGGCCCTGGCCCTGCCTGTTCTGTGCAGCCTTGGCACATGGTGCCCTGCATTCCAGCTGCTTCAGCTCCAGTCATGGCTAAAAGGGGCCAAGGTACAGCCCTAGCCATTGTTTCAGAGGGCACAAGCCCAAAACCTCGGTGGCTTACACGTGGCCTTGGGCCTGTGGGTGCTCAGAAGTCAAGAATTGAGCTTTGGGAATCTCTGCCTAGGTTTCAGAGGATTTGTAGGTGGAAGTTTGCTGCAGGGGTGGTGCCCTCATGGAGAATGTCTGCTGGGAACGTGCAGAGGGGAAATGTGGGGTTGAAGCCCCCACAGAGTCTCCACTGGGGCACTGCCTGGTGGAGCTGTGAGAAGAGGGTCACTGTCCTCCAGACCCCAGAATGGTAGTTCTAGCAACAGCTTGCATCCTGCATGTGGAAAAGCCAAGAACACTTAATGCCAGCCTTTGAAAGCAGCCAGGAGGGGGGCTCCACCCTGCAAAGCCACGGGGTGGAGCTGCTCAAAACCATGGGAGCCCAC
>NW_026658605.1:0-3992 GCF_009828535.3 Hylobates moloch | reverse complement strand
GGTACTGGTACCAAAACAGAGATATAGACCAATGGAACAGAACAGAGCCCTCAGAAATAATGCCGCGTATCTACAACTATCTGATCTTTGACAAACCTGACAAAAACAAAAAATGGGGAAAGGATTCCCTATGTAATAAATGGTGCTGGGAAAACTGGCTAGCCATATGTAGAAAGCTGAAACTGGATCCTTTCCTTACACCTTATACAAAAATTAATTCTAGATGGATTAAAGACTTAAATGTTAGACCTAAAACCATAAAAACCCTAGAAGAAAATCTAGGCAATACTATTCAGGACATAGGCATGGGCAAGGACTTCATGTCTAAAACACCAAAAGCAAAGGCAACACAAGCCAAAATTGACAAATGGGATCTAATTAAACTAAAGAGCTTCTGCACAGCAAAAGAAACTACCATCAGAGTGAACAAGCAACCTACAGAATGGGAGAAAATGTTTGCAATCTACTCATCTGACAAACGGCTAATGTCCAGAATCTACAATGAACACAAACAAATTTACAAGAAAAAAACAAACAACCCCATCAAAAAGTGGGCAAAGGATATGAACAGACATTTCTCAAAAGAAGACATTTATGCAGCCAACAGACACATGAAAAAATGCTCATCATAGCTGGCCATCAGAGAAATGCAAATCAAAACCGCAATGAGATACCATCTCACACCAGTTAGAATGGCGATCATTAAAAAGTCAGGAAACAACATGTGCTGGAGAGGTTGTAGTTCTTCTTTCACCTCCTTTGTTAGCTGTATTCCTAGGTATTTTTTTTTGTAGATGTTGTAAGTGGGATTGTGTCATTTATTTTTCTCTATGCCTGGATGTCGTTGGTGTATAAAAAAGCTACTGATTTTTGTATATTTATTCTGTATCCTGAAACATTACTAAAGTTGTTTACCAATTCTAGGATTCTTTTCGCAGAGCCTATGGAATTTTCTATGCATAGGATCCTATCAACAGCAAAAAGAGATAGTTTGAATTCTTATTTACTTGTGTGGATGCCTTTTATTTCTTTCTCTTGTTTGATTTCTCTGGCTAGAACATCCACTACCATGCTGAATGGGAGTGGTGAGAGTGGGTATTCTCCTTTTGTTCCAGTTATGAAGGGGAGTGATTTGAGCTTTTGTTGCTTCAGTATGATGTCAGTTGTGGGTTTGTCATACATGGCTCTTATCATTTTAAGCTAAGTGTCTTTGATGTCTAGTCTGTTGAGGGTTTTTATCATGAAGAATGTTGAATCTCATTGAAAGTTTCTCTGGATCTATTGAGATAATGAAACAGTTTTTGCTTTTGATTCTGCTTATGTGGTGAATCACCTTTATTGATTTGTGTATGTTGAACTAGCCTTGCATGAAAGGAGTAAAATCTACTGGATCATAATGTCATAACTTTTTAATGTGCTGCTATATTCAATTTGCTAGTATTTTCTTGAAGATTTTTAGGTCTATCATCAAGAATATTGGTCTAAGATTTTCCTCTTTTGTGTATCTGCCAGATTTTGTGTTCCGAGGACACACAATGAGGAAAAGATTGCCTTTTTAACAAATGGTGTAAAAACTGGGCATACATATGCAGAAAAAAATGAGACCTTATCTCATCTGATATACAAAAATCACCCAAAAATGTACTCAAGGCTTGGATATAATACGATATCTAAAATTGTAAACTCATAAAAGAAAATAGGGAAAAAAGAAGCTTTCTGGAATTGATCTGGAAAATGATTTATTTGGATTTGACACCAAAATCATAGACAAATAAATTATTTGAAACTATATATTTGACAAAGGGATCTATCTAAATGTGTAAAGAACCCCTACAATAGCAAAAAATAACCTGATTTTTAAGAGGGCAAAACTGTACATAGACATTGTATTCAAGGGAAGACATATGCATGGCCAGCAGGATATGGAAAGGTGCTCCACATTGCTAATCATCAGGGGAATCCAAATCAAAACCACAATGAGCTATCACCTCACGTTAGTTACCATAAGTATTATCTCAGACACAAAAGATAACAAATTGCTGACAGCTGGTGAAAAGGGAACTGTTTAGTGGAGTGGTAGTAAAAGTTATTTTATAAATTAAAAGTAAAACTATTATGTGATCTGGTGATCCCACTTCTGCCTGTGTATTCAAAGGAAATAAAATCAGTAAGTAAAAAATATGTTTATTACAAGATTATTCATAATGGCCTAGAATTTTTTTAAAGTTAGTGACCATAGGTAAATGGGTGTATAAAGGAAATGTATACACATACAATGGATTAAACCATTAGGAATCCGGCGAAGCCACCACTGCGCGCCCCCTGGGCTCACTGGGCTGGATTCGGCCCTGCCCGGAGCTTCTCAGAGCCCCTTGGGCCCTGCCCTGCAGGACGCACACACGCGCGCCCACGCTCTCCCTCGGCCGAGACACCTGGGAGAACGCGGCCGCCAGCGTGCAATGCGCGTCCTCCTCGCCCCCAGGTGAGGACTCGGCAGGGGCAGGGATCAGGCCACCCGGCGCGGCAGGAAGGCGCAAGAAGCCGCAGCGACTTCGGGATACAGTCCGGGCGCTGTCCGGTGAAGCGCGGCGTGCACGTGAGTGCTGGTGTTTGCACGAGGGAGCAGGTGCGTGCGGCTCTCCCAAGTGTGGCATGGTCTTGCGCGCTGCGTGGGTTAATATGGGGAGGGGTCCCCCGCTGGTCCAGGACTCTGCTGGGACGCGCAGGGAATCTCGGCGCCGCTCGCGTGCCCGCGGGCCCTCGCGCTGGGCATGCACAGCCTGCTCTACTCCGGCAGTCAGTTGAGCAGCTCTCGGGCCATCCTTTCTTTGACCCCAGGGCCAGGACTTCTCACTGCCGTAGCTGCCCGCCAAGTACTCCACCTCGGCAGCTTAGGCTGGCGAGGCTACCTAAAGTCCCCGGCTCCCGCGCGTGACCGTCACCCGGTGCCCCGCCCAGGGGCCTCGCTGCCGCGTTCCCTGCCCATCCTGTTCCAGCGCTGGAGGCCCGGGGGGAGCCCACCCGCCGCCCGCGACACTCACAGGTAGCTGCCGCTGGACAGGAGGAGAAAGACCTGCGGTCAATAGACAGAGACGAGTGCGCCGCGCGGCGACAGTAGGGGCATGGTGGGCCGGCGCGCCTGGCGGTGCTGAGCAGGCTCGGCGGGCAGAGCGCCTGGGGCAGCTGAGGCAGGGGTCCCCGCGGAGCTCCCCGATGCAGGGCGGCGGCGCTGGGCGCTGGGGCCGGGTCTCGTGGGCCCGGGCGCTGTTGTCCCCCGTGCCCCGCCGCTAGGGCCGCGCATGGCGCCGGGTCTGGGGCAGCGGCGGGAGCTGGGGCTGGAGTGCGGGGCGGGGACCCGGCCCGGGGCAGCGGGCGCGTCTTGGCTGCAGTCTGGACCTCCGTCCCTCTGTCGGTGCGAACCGGCTCTGTCGCTCGCTCTGGCTCACTTCTCCAAGTCTCCCGAGGCGCGCAGCTGCCATTGGACGGGCCGCCCCTACATCCGCCTCCTCCCCCGGCGGGTTTTTTTAAAGGGGAGGCTGACCGGAGCGTGCGGTGGGAGCCGCCTCCAGGGCTTGCCTAAGTTGCCTTGGCTGGGACACCCGTATCCCCACCTTTAGGGAGCCACACAGCTTTGGCCTGGCTCCAGAAGGTGCACGTGGGGGCGGCTCCGCGGGGGAACTGTGCGGAGGTGTGTGCTCCTCTTGGGGGCTGTGCTCGGCAACACGCACATGCATGCGCGTGTGTGCATGCATGTGCCTGCATGTGCCTGTGTGTACCTGCGGGAGCGTGGGCAGTCTGTGAGGACAGGTGTGTGTGCACAGATGTACTGAGTATCCTGAGCCTCTGCCCCCGTGGGCCCTGGGTTTAGTGAGGTGGCTGTGGGTGGTACACAGGCACTGCCATGGCTTAACCAGACCCAGCCTTGTGCTCGTGCTGAGCCTGCACGACCCTGCCTGGGCACCTCTTTGGAGAGGCTGCCAGTGGGAAGGCAT
>NW_026658604.1:0-3993 GCF_009828535.3 Hylobates moloch | reverse complement strand
GGACAGGAGGGCCTGGGCCAACCCGTGCCAACGCCCCTTCACACTCCCAGAGGGTCTCATAGAGGTGGACTTCAGGTGCCGACCCAGCATGCCATGTGCTGGACCCCTCATGAGATGAGACAGGAAAGCTGTCGGGGACAGTCACACAGTCTGTGCAGGAGCCAGGAGACGCACGTGGCCTTGGAACTTCAAGTTAAAAACTAAGACTTTGGCTGGGTGCGGTGGCTCACGCCTGTAATCCCAGCTCTTTGGGAGGCTGAGGCGGGTGGATCACGAGGTCAGGAGATCGAGACTATCCTAGCTAACACGGTGAAACCCCGTCTCTACTAAAAATACAAAAAAGTTAGCCGGGTGTGGTGGCGGGCGCCTGTAGTCCCAGCTACTCCAGAGGCTGAGGCAGGAAAATGGCGTGAACCTGGGAGGCGGAGCTTGCAGTGAGTGGCGATCGTGCCACTGCACTACAGCCTGGGTGACAGAGCGAGACTCCGTCTCAAAAACAAAAAATACAAAAAAACAAAAAACAACAACAAAAAAACTAAGACTTTATGGCCGGTTATGGTGGCTCGTGCCTGTAATCCCAGCACTTTGGGAGGCCAAGGCAGGCAGATCACCTAAGGTCAGGAGTTCAAGACCAGCCTGGCCAACATGGTGAAACCCTGTCTCTATCAAAAATAGAAAAAATTAGCCAGGCATGGTGGTGCGAGCCTGCTCCTCAGGAGGCTGAGGCAGGAGAATTGCTTGAACTCGGCAGACAGAGGTTGCGGTGAGCCGAGATTGCACCGCTACGCTCCAGCCTGGGCAACAGGAGCAAAACTCCGTCTCAAAAAAAAAAAAACAAAACAAAAACAAAAAAATTAGCCGGGTGTGGTGGTGTGCGCCTGTAATCCCAGCTACTCGAGAAGCTGAGGCAAGAGAATAATTTGAACCTGGAAGGTGGAGGTTGCAGTGAGCCAAGATCACACCACTGCACTCCAGCCTGGGTGACAGAGCAAGACTCTGTCTCAAAAAAAAAAAAAAAAAAAGACTTTAAAAAGTTCCCGATGGCCACATGTGGCCCCTGGCTACTGTACCAGTCAGCACAGACAGTAACCACCTGGACAGAAAGTTCTACGGGGCTGGCTGACCCTGAGGGCCGGAAGCATGGACCAGGCGACCTGGCCCGGCTGGGAGGGGCCCCCGGCGCCTGCCCCTCACCGGAGCCGGTCCTCGTCCAGCGAGTCCACGATGTCACTGCGGTCATTCACAGTGCTCACGTACCGCTCCAGCAGCTCCTGCTCCCGCCGCCGCTCCTGCAGTGACTTCAGAGCCTCTGTGGGGACGGCTCTGTCAGCAGAAACTCCCCTCCGCCGCTGCCATGCCCCTCACAGGACACAATGTCCCCACCCCCCAAGCGCCAGGCTCCTCTTTTGGAGGAAGGTGGGGTCTTGGGGGCATCTGGAGCAGAATGAATGAATGAGTGAATGAATGAGTGAATGAATGAATGAATGAGTGAATGAAGAGTGAATGAAGGAAGGAATGGCCACATCAGAGTCTATGCGCTGGGACCCTTCCCCGTCATCTTGCAGAAACACCACCTGCTGCAGATATGGACACTGAGGCTCAGGGCGTTGCTGTCCCTGCCGCACAGCAAGGAAAGGGCAGAGGCAGATGGCCAGGGCCTGTGCCCTCAGTCAGGGCACCCGGCATCACAAGACAAATGCCCATGGCTCACCCTGACTGTTGCTACACTAAATGCCTTATGCGCATTGATGTGTTTAATCCTCACAACAGCTGTGTGAGGTGGGTGCTACCAGCATCCTCACTTTGCAGGGGCTGAAACCCAAGCACAGCAAGGTTAAGTGCCTTGGCTGAGGACACACAGCCAGGAGGTGGGAGAGCTGAAACTCAAACATGGGCCTGCCTGGCTCCAGGGAAGGTCTCACCACCAGGATAGTCAGGTGGCCTCACAGAGCCGGCCCCCAGGCACCCTGGGCTCCGTGGTGTCCCTGGCTGGGGCCCCTTGGCTGGCACGCGGGGGACGCACCAGGCTTGGCCATGAGCCTGCGCAGCTCGCCTTCGATGTCCAGCTGCTGCTCCTCCAGACGCTGGGCCTTGGACCTGCCGCACAGACACGCGTCTGAGGCCTGACTCTGCCGCCCCCTCACCCGCCTGGCCCGCCCAGACCGCCACGAGGTCCTGGACCTGCCACACAGACACACATCTGAGGCCTGACTCTGCCACCCCGTCACCCGCCTGGCCCACCCAGACCGCCACGAGGTCCTGGACCTGCCACACAGACACGCGTCTGAGGCCTGACTCTGCGCTCCTGTCCCCCGCCTGGCCTGCCCAGCCCACAACGAGGTCCTGGCCTTCGAGGAGGGGCCCATGGCTGGGCTCTCACTTGTACATCAGCTCTGACTCCTGTCTCAGCAGAAGCTGCTTCTCGTGAATGAGCCAGAACCAGTCCACCATGAGGCTATCCTCAGCGTCATCTGGGGAGAGGAGCCAGCTGGGGAAGGGGGGCCCACCAGAGTTCACGGCCCCCAGCCCCAGGACTGAGGGTGTCTGTGGGAGTCGGGGTGGCCCAGGGCCAGGCCAAGGCGCTCACCTCCCTCGGCCGCCCGCAGTCGCTTCTCCAGCTCCACGCCGCGGAGCTCCAGGGCGTCCAGCCGCCTCTCGATGTCCTGCAGCTGCCTCTGTATCTCCTCCGGGGAGAGGTAGTCGGGGTGCAGCTGGGAATGGAGGGGCGGTGAGGATGCCGGAGGGCTGGGCCCCTGCCCGGTTCCCCACCGCTACTCACCCTGACCAGGGAGGTCACCGTCTCGCCAGGCAGAGCAGGGACATTGGCCGGGAACAAGGGTCTCCCTGGAGAAGGGGCAGGATGAGCCTCTGGGGCCTCGGCCACCAGGCCCAACGTGACCAGGACACAGCTTGGAAGGCGCCTGACCTCAGCACAGCTGGCCCCAGCCCCACAGACATGTGGCCTCCAGGCCCAGCCCCACCCTGCACCCTGCCCTCCTGCAGGTCAGCAACACCCCAGCCACCCTAGTCCCTCAAGCTGCCAGGAGCAGACATTCCATCATCATCAGGAGTTTGTGACAAGGTGCTCTGAGACAGCTAGGGTCTCTATTCATGAGGGAGGGCCTGGGGCACGGGGCTGGATCCTTTCCCTCCATTCCAGGTCCTATGAGCTCCTATGCATCCTCCAAAGCCCCAGCAGGCATTGCCTCCTCAGAGGAAAGATCCCTTCACCTACACCCCCAACGGCAGCGGCGTCTCTGGGGCTGACCTGGTTTGCCCTGAAGGTGGGGTTTCTTCTCCTCCTCCTTCCAGCTCTGCCCTCGGGCTTCCTGGCCAGGGGGCTCCGGCCGAAGCCAGTTGTCAGAAACGTCGAGGCTGGCAGGGACGGCGAGTCTCCTGCGGCGAGGTGGGGAGGGGGACCTGGCTGCCCCCAGGTGGGGAGACAGAGCCATGCTTCAGAGCAGGGCCACTGGGAGCCTGGGGTCTGTGCTGGCACAGCCAACAGCTCGCTGGGTAGCCCGGCCATCCCCGTGCCCTGGGCCTCCCGACTGGCACAGGGTTGGCATCACAAGCCCTATACCCACGTCCTGCCCAACCTGGCCATGTCTCCCCAGGGGGCTAACCCAGGGGGCTGCTGGCTGCTCAAGGTCACACAGGAAGTGGCACGAGAGCTAGATATGGATCCAGGGCAGCTGTGAGTGCTGGGAATACACACAGAGATGTGTGTGCATACACATGCATCACACACATGAACACAGGTGCACACATGGACACACATGCATCATGTATGAACATAGATCCACACATGGATACATGCATCACACACATGAACACGGTTGCACACATGCACACACATGCATCACACATGAACACAGGTGTACATATGAACACATGCATCACACGCACGAACACATGCGCACACGGACACATGCATCACAAACGGTTGCACACATGCATCACACGCATGAACACGGTTGCATACACATGCATCAC
>NW_026658603.1:1763-3993 GCF_009828535.3 Hylobates moloch | reverse complement strand
GAATGGAATGTAATGGAATGGATTCGAATGGGAAGAAATGGAATAGACAAAACTGCAGTGGAGTGCTGTGGTGTGGAACGGAGAAAAGAGGAATGGAGTGGAGTGGAGTGGAATGGAAAGGAATACAGTGGAATGGAATGGAATGGAATGGAATGGAATGGAATGGAATGGAATGGAATGGAGTAGAGGGCAACAGAGGTGAAAGGGAAGGAACGGAATGGAGTGGAGTGAACAGGAGTGGAGTGGAATGGAGGGAGGTAGACTGGATTAAGGTGGAATGGTATGGAAAGGAATGGAATGGAATGGAATGGAAGGCTGTGGATTGCTGTGGAGTTGCTTGGAGGGGAATGGAACGGAATGGAATGGAATGGAATGGAATGGAACGGAATGAATGGAATGGAATGGAATGGAATGGAATAGAATGGAAAAATTTGCAGTGGAGTGCAGAGGAGTGGAATGGAGAAGAAAAGAATGGAGTGGAGTTGAGTGGAATAGACTGGAATGGAAAGGAGTGGAATGGAACTTAGTAGACTGGAATGGAGGCGAATGGGAAGGAATAGAATGCAGTGGACTGAAGACGAGTGGAGTAGAGAAGAGTAGATTTGAATTCAATGGAATGGAATGTAGTGGAATGGATTGGAGTGGAGTGGATTCTAGTGGAAAAGAATGGAATGGAGAGGTATCGAATGGAATGGAATGGAATGGAATGGAATGGAATGGAATGGAATGGAAGCCAATGCAATGCAATGGAATGCAATGGAATGGAATGGAACGGAATTGCATGGAATGGAGCGGAATGGATTGCAAAGGAATTGAAAGGAATAGAATGGAATGTAATGGAATGGAATGGAATGGAATGGAAAAAAGTGCAGTGGAGTGCAGTGGAAAGGAATGGAGAAGAAAGAAGGGAGTGGTGAGGAGTTGAATGGAGTGGAATGGAATGGAATGGAATGAAATGGAATGGAATGGAATGAAATCGAATGGAATGGAATGAAATGGAATGGAATGGAATGAAATGGAATGGAATGGAAAGCAGTGAAATGGAATGGAGGCAAATAGGAAAGAATGGAATGCAGTGGTGTGTAGAGGAACGGAGTGGAGAAGAGTCTATTTGAATTGAATGGAACGGAATGAAATAGATTTGAGTAGGGTGGAGTGGATTCTGAAGGAATGGAATGGAATGGAATGGATTGGCATGGAATGGAATGGAATGGAACAGAACGCAATGTAATGGAATTGAGTGGATTCAAATGGTGGTGAATGGGAAGGAATGGAATGCAGTGGTGTGGAGTGGAGTGGACTGCAAAAGAGAAGGTTTGAAATCAATGGAATGGCCTAGAATGGAATGGAATGAATGGAAAAAGTGAATTGGAGTGGAGTGGAGTGGAGTGGAGTGGAGTGGAGAACAAAGGAACGGAGTGGAGTGGTGTGGAATGGAGTGGAGGGGAAAGGAATGGAATGAATTGGAATGGAATGGAATGCAATGGAATGGAATGGAGTAGACTGGAATGGAAGCGAATGTGAAGAAATGGAATGCACTGGAGTGGAGTGGAATGAGAAGAGAGTAGAAAATGCGATTTGAATGGAATGGAATGCAAAGGAATGGAATGGAATTTATTAGAGTGGAGTGGAGTGGATTCACGGGTAAAAGAATGGAATTGAATGGAATTGTATGGAATGGAATTGAATGGAATTCAATGGAAAATGTGCAGCAGAGTTCCATTGAGGTGAACGGAGAAAAACGGAAGGGAGTGGACTGGAGTGGACTGGAGTGGAATGGAGTGGAACGGAATGGAGTGGAATGGATTGGAATGGAATGGAATGGAGGCGAATGGGGAGGAATGGAATGCAGTGGAGTGGAGAGGAGTCAGGTAAAGAATAGTGTATTTGAATGGAATAGAATGGAATGGAATGGAATGGAATGGAAAGGAATGGAATACAATGGAATGGAATAAAAAGGAATGGAATGGAATGGAATACAGTGGAGTGGAGTACAGTGTACTGGAATTGAAAGGAATGGAGAGGAGAGTAGTGGAGTGGAGAAGTATGAGAAGGAATGAAATCGATTTTAGTGGATTGCAGTGGAATGGAGGGGAGTAGTGTGGACTCAGGTGGACTGCAATGGAATGGAATAGAATAGAATGGAAGGGAATGCAGGGGATTGGAGTGCAGTTGCGTGTAGGGGAATGGAATGGAATGGAATGGAATGGAATGGAATGGAATGGAATGG
>NW_026658603.1:0-1753 GCF_009828535.3 Hylobates moloch | reverse complement strand
GGAATGGAATGGAATGGAATGGAATGGAATGGAATGGAATGGAATGGAATGATATGGAATGCAACGTAATGGAATAGAAAGGAATGGAACATAATGGAATGCAAAGGAATGGAATGGAATGGAATGGAACGGAATGGAATGGAATGGAATGGAGAAAAGTGCAGTGGAGTACGGTGGAGTGGAATGGAGATTAAAAGAAGGGAGTGGAATGTAGTGGATTGTAATGGAATGGAGTGGACTGGAATGGAGGTGAATGGAACAAAATCGAATGCAGAGGATTGGAGAGGATTGGCATGGAAAAGAGCGTATCTGAATAAAATGGAATGAAATGGAAAGGATTGGAGAGGAGTGAAGATGACTCTAGTGGAAAAGAATGGAATGGAATGGAATGGAATGGAATGGAATGGAATGGAATGGAGAAGCAACGGAATGGACTGGAATGCAATGGAATGGAATGGAGTGGAATGGAATGGAAAAAGTGCAGTGGAGTGCAGTGGAGTGGAATGGAGAAGAAAGGAAGGGAATGGAGTGGAGTAGAATGGAGTGGAAGGAAATGGAATGGAAAGGAATGGAATGGAACGTAATGGAGTGGAATGGAATGGAATGGAGAGGCATGGAATGGAGGCAAATGGGAAGAAGTGGAAGGCAGTGGAGTGGAGAGGAACGCAGTCGAGAAGAGTGGATTTTAATTCAATGGAATGGAAAGGAAAGGAGTGGAGTGGAGTGGAGGTGATTCCAGTGGAAAAGAATGGAATGGAAGGGAATGGAAAGGAATGGAGTGGAAAAATTTTGATGGTGTCTAGTGGTGTGGAATAGAGAAGAAAGGCAAATGGGAAGGAATGGATTGCAGTGGATTGGATAGGAGTGGAGTGGAGAAGATTCGATAAGAATTGAAGGGAATGGAATGGAATAGATTGGAGTGGAGTGGAGTGGATTCTGTTGGAAAAAGTGGAACGGAATGGAATGAAATGGAATGGAATAGAATGGAGTGGAATGGAGTGGAATGGAAAAAGTGCGGAGGAGTGCAGTGGAGTGGAATGGAGAAGAAAGAAAGGGAATGGAGTGAAGTAGAATGGAGTGGAATGCAATGGAAGGGAATGGAATGGAATGGAATGTAGTGGACAGCAATGGAGGTGAATGGGAAGGAATGGAATGCAGTGGACTGGAAAGGAGTGGAGTGGAGAAGAGTGGATTTGAATTGAATGAAATGGAATGGAAAGGATTTGAATGGAGTGGAGTGGATACTAGTGGAAAAGAATGGAATGGAATGGAATGTAACGGAATAGAAAAAAGTGCATTGGAGTGTAGTGGAGTGGAATGGAGAAGAAAGGAAGGAAGTGGATTGGAGTGGAATGGACTGCAAAGGAATGGACTGGAATGGAATGGAATGGAGTGGAGTGGAATGAAGGCGAATGGGAAGATCTGGAATGCAGGGCAGTGGAGAGGAGTGGATTGGAGAAGAGTGGATTAGAATTGAAGGGAATTTAATGCAATGGAATAGAATGGATTGGAATGGAATGAAGTGGACGGCATTGGAGTGGACTTGCGTAGAATGAAAATGAATGGAAAGTAATGGAAGGGAATGCAATACAATGGAATGGAATGGAATGCAGTGGATTGGAGTGGAGTTGTGTGGAGGGGAATGGAACGCAATGGAATGGAACAGAACATAACGGAGTGGAAAGGAATGGAATGGAATGGAAAAAAGTGCATTGGAGTGCAGTGGAGTGGAATGGAGAAGAAGGGATGGGAG
>NW_026658602.1:1978-3993 GCF_009828535.3 Hylobates moloch | reverse complement strand
TGTAGTTGAGCAGTTTTGAGTGAGTTTCTTAATCCTGAGTTCTAGTTAGATTGCACTGTGGTCTGAGAGACAGTTTGTTATAATTTCTGTTCTTTTACATTTGCTGAGGAGAGCTTTACTTCCAACTATGTGGTCAATTTTGTAATAGGTGTGGTGTGGTGCTGAAAAAAATGTATATTCTGTTGACTTGGGGTGGAGAGTTCTGTAGATGTCTATTAGGTCTGCTTGGTGCAGAGCTGAGTTCAATTCCTGGATATCCTTGTTAACTTTCTGTCTCGTTGATCTGTCTAATGCTGACAGTGGGGTGTTAAAATCTCCCATTATTATTGTGTGGGAGTTTAAGTCCCTTTGTAGGTCACTGAGGACTTGCTTTATGAATCTGGGTGCTCCTTTGTTGGGTGTATATATATTTAGAATAGTTAGCTCTTCTTGTTGAATTGATCCCTTTACCATTATGTTATGGCCTTCTTTGTCTCTTTTGATCTTTGTTGGTTTAAAGTCTATTTTATCAGAGACTAGGATTGCAACCCCTGCCTTTTTCTGTTTTCCAGTTGCTTGATAGATCTTCCTCCATCCCTTTATTTTGAGTCTATGTGTGTCTCTGCACGTGAGATGGGTTTCCTGAATACAGCACACTGATGGGTCCTGACTCCTTACCCAGTTTGCCAGACTGTGTCTTTTGATTGGAGCATTTAGCCCATTTACATTTAACGTTAATATTGTTATGTGTGAATCTGATCCTGTCATTATGATGTTAGTTGGTTATTTTGCTCCTTAATTGCTATACTTTCTTCCTAGCCTCGCTGGTCTTTACAATTTGGCATGTTTTTGCAGTGGCTGGTACCGGTTGTTCCTTTCCATGTTTAGTGCTTCCTTCAGGAGCTCTTTTAGGGCAGGCCTGTTGGTGACAAAATCACTCAGCATTTGCTTGTCTGTAAAGTATTTTATTTCTCCTTCACTTATGAAGCTTAGTTTGGCGGGATAGGAAATTCTGGGTTGTAAATTCTTTTGTTTAAGAATGTTGAATATCGGCCCCCACTCTCTTCTGTCTTGTAGAGTTTCTGCTGAGAGATCAGCTGTTAGTCTGATGGGCTTCCCTTCGTGGGTAACCCGACCTTTCTCTCTGGCTGCCCTTAACATTTTTTCCTTCATTTCAACTTTGGTGAATCTGACAATTATGTGTCTTGGAGTTGCCCTTCTCGAGGAGTATCTCTGTGGCGTTCTCTGTATTTAACGAATATGAATGCTGGCCTGCCTTGCTAGATTGGGGAAGTTCTCCTGGATAATATCTTGCAGAGTGTTTTCCAACTTGGTTCCATTCTCCCCATCATTTTCAGGTACACCAATCAGACGTAGGTTTGGTCTTTTCACATAGTCCCAAATTTCTTGGAGGCTTTGTTCATTTCTTTTTATTCTTTTTTCTCTAAACTTCCCTTCTCTCTTCATTTCATTCATTTCATCTTCCATCAGTGATATCCTTTCTTCCAGTTGATCGCATCTGCTACTGAGGCTTCTGCAATCTTCGCGTAGTTCTCGAAACTTGGCTTTCAGTTCCATCAGCTCCTTTAAGCCCTTCTCTCCATTGGTTATTCTAGTTATCCATTCTTCTAATGTTTTTTCAAAGTTTTTAAGTTCTTTGCTATTGTTTTGAATTTCCTCTCGTAGCTCAGAGTAGTTTGATCATCTGAAGCCTTCTTCTCTCAACTCATCAAAGTCATCCTCCATCCAGCTTTGTTCTGTTGCTGGTGAGGAACTGCGTTCCTTTGGAGGAGGAGAGGTGCTCTGTTTTTTAGAGTTTCCAGTTTTTTGCTCTGTTTTTTCCCCATCTTTGTGGTTTTATCTACTTTTTGTCTTTGATGATGGTGATGTACAGATGGGATTTTGGTGTGGATGTCCTTTCTTTTTGTTAGTTTTCCTTCTGCCAGACGGGACCCTCAGCTGCAGGTCTGTTGGAGTTTACTAGAGGTCCACTCCAGACCCTGTTTGGCTGGGTGTCAGCAGCGGTGGCTGCAGAA
>NW_026658602.1:0-1968 GCF_009828535.3 Hylobates moloch | reverse complement strand
AAAAACTACACAGAAACATTCTGTGAAACTCCTTTCTGATCTCTGCATTCAACTAACAGAATTGAACATGACTTTTGATTGAGCAGTTTTGAAACACTCTATTTGTAGAATCTGCAAGTGGACATTTGGAGAAATTGGAGGCCTACGGTGAAAAACGAAATTCCCTCCCCTAAAAACTACACAGAAGCATTTTGTGAAACTGCTTTCTGATCTGTGCATTCAACTAACAGAGTTGAACCTTACTTTTGATTGAGGAGTTTTGAAACACTCTATTTGTAGAATCTGCAAGGGACATATGGAGAACATTGAGACCTATGGGGAAAAATGAAATATGTTCCCCGAAAAACTACACGGAAGCATTCTTTGAATCTTCTTTCTGAACTGTGCATTCAACTAACAGAGTTGAATCTTACTTTTGATTCAGCAGTTTTGAAACACACTTTTTGTAAAATGTGCAATTGGACATTTAGAGAACGTAGAGACCTATCGTGGAATAAGGTATATCTTCCCATAAAAACTACACAGAAGCGTTCTGTGAAACATCTTTCTGATCTGTGTATTCAACTAACAGAGTAGATCCTTACTTTTGATTGACCAGTTTTGAAACACTCTATTTGTATAATCTGCAAGTGGACATTTGGAGAACATTGAGGCCTATCGTGAAAAAAGAAATAAGTTCCCCTAAAAACTACATGGAAGCATTCTGTGAAACTGCTTTCATATCTGTGCATTAAACTAACAGATTTGAACCTTACTATTGAGTGAGCAGTTTTGAAACACTCTTTTTGTAGAATCTGCATGGGGACATATGGAGAACATTGAGGCCTACGGTAAAAAAAGAAATATCTTCCCCTAAAAATTATACAGAAGCATTCTGTGAATTTTCTTTAGGAACCATGTGTTCAACTAACAGAGTTGAACCTTACTTTTGATTGAGCATCTTTGAAACAATCTATTTGTAGAATCTGCAAGTGGACATTTGGAGAATTTTGAGGCCTATCGTGGAAAAAGGTATATCTTCCCATAAAAACTACACAGAAGCATTCTGTGAAACTTCTTTCTGATCTGTGCATTCAACTAACAGACTTTTACCTTACTTTTGAAATAACAGTATTGAAAAACTCTATTTGTAGAATCTGCAAGGGGATATAGGGAGAACATTGAGGCCTATGATGAGAAACGAAATATCGTCCCTTAAAAGCTACACGGAAGCATTCTGTGAATCTTCTTTCTGATCTGGGCATTCAACTAACAGAGTTTAAACTTACTTTTGATAGAGCAGTTTTGAAACACTCTTTTTGTGGAATCTGCAAGTGGATATTTGGAGAACTTTGAGGCCTATTGTGGAAAAAGTAATATCTTCAAATAAAAGCTACACAGAAGCATTCTGTGAAACTTCTTTCTGATCCGTGCATTCAAATAATAAAGTTTAACCTTAGTTTTGATTCAGTAGTTTTGAAACACTCTATTTGTAGAATCTGCAAGGGGAAATGTGGAGAAAATAGAGGCCTATGGTGAAAAACGAAATATCTTCCAGTAAAATCTACACAGAATACTTCTGTGAAATTTCTTTCTATTCTTTGCATTCGTCTCACAGTGTTGAACCTTTCTTTTGGTTGAGTAGTTTTGAAACAATCTTTCTGTATAAACTGCAAGCAGATATTTGGAGCACTTTGAGGCCTATCCTGGAAAAAGGAATATCTTCAAATAAAAACTACAAAAAAGCATTCTTTGAAACTTCTTTCTGATCTTTGCATTCAACTAACAGAGTTGAAACTTACTTTTGATTGAGGGGTTTTGAAACACACTTTTCTTAGAATCTGCAAGCAGACATTTGGAGAACTTTGAGGCCTATGGTGAAAAAGGAAATATCTTCCCATAAAAATTACACGGAAGCATTCTGTGAAACTCCTTTCTGACTTGTGCATTCAACTAACAGAGTTTAACCTTCGTTTTGATTGAGCAGTT
>NW_026658601.1:699-3993 GCF_009828535.3 Hylobates moloch | reverse complement strand
TTTACTGACTTCAGAGACTGGACATAAGAAACACTTCTTCTATTCAGTGCAAAATGAAGGACTGTTTCACAAATGAGGCCATATTCATATGGGGAAACAGGTGCAATTGAAACCTGTCTTAAAGCATGTTTTAAAAAAAGCCCAGTCATATAAAACACTTGAATATAAATAAAGAAATATTTTATTAAAAAATCTTGCAGGTTGCGGGGTGGAGCCAAGATGGCTGAATAGGAACAGCTCTGGTCTACAACTCCCAGCCTCAGCGACACAGAAGACGGGTGATTTCTGCATTTCCGTTTGAGGTACCGGATTCATCTCACTAGGGAGTGCCAAACAGCGGGTGCGGGACACTCGGTGCAATGCACTGTGCGTGAGCCGAAGCAGGGCAAGGCATTGCCTCACTCGGGAAGTGCAAGGGGTCGGGGAGTTCCCTTTCCTAGTCAAAGAAAGGGGTAACAGACGGCACCTGGAAAATCGGGTCAGTCCCACCCTAATACTACGCTTTTCCAATGGTCCTGGAAAACGGCACGCCAGGAGATTGTGTCCTGCACCTGGCTCGGAGGGTCCTATGCCCACAGAGTCTCGCTGATTGCTAGCACAGCAGTCTGAGATCAAACTGCAAGGCAGCAGCCAGGCTGGGGGAGGGGCACCCGCCATTGCCCAGGCTTGTTTAGGTAAACAAAGCAGCCAGGAAGCTCGAACTGGGTGGAGCCCACCACAGCTCAAGGAGGCCTGCCTGCCTCTGTAGGCTCCACCTCTGGGGGCAGGGCACAGACAAACAAAAATTCAGCAGGAACCTCTGCAGACTTAAATGTCCCTGTCTGACTGACAGCTTTGAAGAGACTAGTGGTTTTCCCAGCATGCAGCTGGAGATCTGAGAACGGACAGACTGCCCCCTAAAGTGGGTCCCTGACACCCGAGCAGCCTAACTGGGAGGCACCCCCCAGTAGGGACAGACTGACACCTCACGCGGACAGGTACTCCTCTGAGACAAAACTTCCAGAGGAACTATCAGACAGCTGAATTTGTGGTCTCACGAAAATCCGCTGTTCTGCAGCCACCGCTGCTGACACCCAGCCAAACAGGGTCTGGAGTGGACCTCTAGCAAACCCCAACAGACCTGCAGCTGAGAGTCCTGTCTGGTAGAAGGAAAACTAACAAACAGAAAGGACATCCACACCAAAAACCCATCTGTACATCACCATCATCAAAGACCAAAAGTAGATAAAACCACAAAGATGGGGAAAAAACAGAACAGAAAAACTGGAAACTCTAAAAAGCAGAGCACCTCTCCTCCTCCAAAGGAACGCAGTTCCTCACCAGCAACGGAACAAAGCTGGACGGAGGATGACTTTGATGAGTTGAGAGAAGAAGGCTTCAGACGATCAAACTACTCTGAGCTACGGGAGGAAATTCAAAACAATAGCAAAGAAGTTAAAAACTTTGAAAAAAAATTAGACAAATGGATAACTAGAATAACCAATGGAGAGAAGGGCTTAAAGGAGCTGATGGAGCTGAAAGCCAAGTATCGAGAACTATGCAAAGATTGCAGAAGCCTCGGCAGCCGATGCAATCAACTGGAAGAAAGGGTATCGGTGACGGAAGATGAATGAAATGAAGCGAGAAGGGAAGTTTAGAGAAAAAAGAATAAAAAGAAACGAACAAAGCCTCCAAGAAATTTGGGACTATGTGAAAAGACCAAACTTACATCTGATTGGTGTACCTGAAAATAACGAGAAGAATGGAACCAAGTTGGAAAACACTCTGCAAGATATTATCCAGGAGAACTTCCCCAATCTAGCAAGGCAGGCCAACATTCAGATTCAGGAAATACAGAGAACGCCACAAAGATACTCCTCGAGAAGAGCACTCCAAGACACATAATTATCAGATTCACCAAAGTTGAAATGAAGGAAAAAATGTTAAGGGCACCCAGAGAGAAAGATCGAGTTACCCACAAAGGGAAGCCCATCAGACTAACAGCTGATCTCTCGGCAGAAACTCTATAAGCCAGAAGAGAGTGGGGACCGATATTCAACATTCTTAAAGAAAAGAATTTTCAACCCAGAATTTCATATCCAGCCAAACTAAGCTTCATAAGTGAAGGAGAAATAAAATACTTTACAGACAAGCAAATGCTGAGTGATTTTGTCACCACCAGGCCTGCCCTAAAAGAGCTCCTAAAGGAAGCAATAAACATGGAAAGGAACAACCGGTACCAGCCCCTGCAAAAACATGCCAAATTGTAAAGACCATCGAGGCTAGGAAGAAACTGCATCAACTAACGAGCAAAATAACCAACTCATATCATAATGACAGGATCAAATTCACACATAACAATATTAACTTTAAATGTAAATGGGCTAAATGCTCCAATTAAAAGACACAGACTGGCAAACTGGATAAGGAGTCAAGACCCATCAGTGTGCTGTATTCAGGAAACCCATCTCACGTGCAGAGACACACATAGACTCAAAATAAAGGGATGGAGAAAGATCTATCAAGCAAATGGAAAATAAAAAAAGGCAGGGGTTGCAATCCTAGTCTCTGATAAAATAGACTTTAAACTAACAAAGATCAAAAGAGACAAAGAAGGCCATTACATAATGGTAAAGGGATCAATTCAGCAAGAAGAGCTAACTATCCTAAATATATATGCACCCAACACAGGAGCACCCAGATTCATAAAGCAAGTCCTGAGTGACCTACAACGGGACTTAAACTCCCACACAATAATAATGGGAGATTTTAACACCCCACTGTCAACATCAGACAGATCAACGAGACAGAAAGTTAACAAGGATATCCAGGAATTGAACTCAGCTCTGCACAAGGTGGACCTAATAGACTTCTACAGAACTCTCCACCCCAAATCAACAGAATATACATTTTTTTCAGCACCACACCACACCTATTCCAAAATTGACCACATAGTTGGAAGTAAAGCTCTCCTCAGCAAATGTAAAAGAACAGAAATAATAACAAACTGTCTCTCAGACCACAGTGCAATCAAACTAGAACTCAGGATTAAGAAACTCACTCAAAACCGCTCAACTACATGGAAACTGAACAACCTGCTCCTGAATGACTATTGGGTACATAATGAAATGAAGGCAGAAATAAAGATGTTCTTTGAAACCAACGAGAACAAAGACACAACATACCAGAATCTCTGGGACACATTCAAAGCAGTGTGTAGAGGGAAATTTATAGCACTAAATGCCCACAAGAGAAAGCAGGAAAGATCCAAAATTGACACCCTAACATCACAATTAAAAGAACTAGAAAAGCAAG
>NW_026658601.1:0-599 GCF_009828535.3 Hylobates moloch | reverse complement strand
AATACTACAAACACCTCTATGCAAATAAACTAGAAAATCTAGAGGAAATGGATAAATTCCTCGACAAATACACCCTCCCAAGACTAAACCAGGAAGAAGTTGAATCTCTGAATAGACCAATAACAGGCTCTGAAATTGTGGCAATAATCAATAGCCTACCAACCAAAAAAAGTCCCGGACCTGATGGATTCACAGCCGAATTCTACCAGAGGTACAAGGAGGAACTGGTACCACTCCTTCTGAAACTATTCCAATCAATAGAAAAAGAGGGAATCCTCCCTAATACATTTTATGAGGCCAGCATCGTCCTCATAACAAAGCCTGGCAGACACATAAGCAAAAAAGAGAATTTCAGACCAATATCCTTGATGAACATTGATGCAAAAATCCTCAATAAAATACTGGCAAACCGAATCCAGTAGCACATCAAAAAGCTTATACACCATGATCAAGGGGGCTTCATCCCTGGGATGCAAGGCTGGTTCAACATATGCAAATCAATAAATGTAATCCAGCATATAAACAGAACCAAAGACAAAAACCACATGATTATCTCAACAGATGCAGAAAAGGCCTTTGACAAAATTCAACAACCCTTC
>NW_026658600.1:0-3994 GCF_009828535.3 Hylobates moloch | reverse complement strand
CCGCCCGCCCGGTCCGGCAGCAGCGCACTCGGGACGCAGGAGCCCCGCTCTGCGGCGGGCGGGGTCCGGCTCCTCCCCGGCTGGGGGCGTGGCCTCCCAGAGCGGCCAATGGGAGCCCGCGCTGGGACGGCGGGGCGGGGCGGTCCGGGGCGGAGTCACGTGTGCTCGGGGCCGGCAGGCGGTGGGGCGGGGGCTGTGCGCGGGTGGCGGGGCGCGGGCTCGGCCCTGGCGAGCGCGGATTGGGCGCCCGTGGGTACGGGGCCCCTCTACAGACGCCCTTCCTCTGCCAGCCTCATCCTGACCCCGGCAGGCTGCCCTGGTCCCGCCTGCTTACAGCGGAGGAAACTGAGGCACGCTGCACGGAAGAGTGCTGCATACTCCCCGAGAGCTGAGAGTGGCGGGGAATCCGGGGCAGGGGCAGGGGAGAGGCGCGACCGCTGAGGTGAGTGACCTTGCTTCGGGAGGAAGCTGGGCATTGATTCGTTCGCGAATTCATTTATGTATCATTCATCCGCCCAGTCAGTCGATGGCGGAACACTGACCACGTGCCTCCCACGCCAGTCGTCGTGGGAGCAGCCACTAGCCAGACAAGGTCGCGGCCCTGAAGAAGCCCTCATTCCTCTGCGGAATGGGGCTGTGAGGCATTTGCACCCCTCTGCCACCTATAATCATGGTTATTTTTAGCATAATTACCCGGTGGTTTGGCCCCCATCAAATGCCTGCCCTGTATAAACAGCCCAACACATTTTATTAAGATGACTCTGGAAGAAAGAATCTTCCCATTTTACAGATGAGGAACCCGAGCCTCCAAAGAGCTGAAGTCCCACAGCCTGCTCCTGTTGGAGAGGGGGTTTGAGGCCAGGCCTGTCTGCCTAGGAAGACAGAGGCTCCAGTTACTGGAGTAATCTCCACTCATCCACCTCAAGAAGGCCATCGGCGAGAGGACACCCCAGCCCCGGGGCCCACAGAAGGGGTGAGGGTGGGTCCTTCAAGGCCTCTGTGGCCCAGGGGACTTGAGAAGACAGGAGGGGGCAGGTCCAGCTGGGACCTCCTCCTGGGAACGGGGGCCTTATTTGCTGGAAACTTCTTTCCCATTCTCAAGCAGAAGCCTCTGGAAGAGCATGGAGGGTTGGGCTCACGAGGCCGAGGTGGCCAGGCCCTCACTCCCTCCACTCAGCTTCGTTGGGCTTTCTTCCCTGCGCCCGGTGCGCCAAGCCTTTTCCACCGCCAGGCCTTTGCCTATGTGGCTCCCAGCAGCTGGAACTCTTCTACTTCATCTTCCCGATCTCAGCTTAAATGCCCCTTCCTCGGGAGGGCCCTCCCTGATCGCCCAGCCAAGAGTAAGTCCCTTGGGGTTTTTTGTTTTGTATTTGAGACAGGGTCTTGGTTTGTCACTCAGGCTGGAGTACAGTGGTGCAATCACAGCTCACTACAGCCTCCATCCAACTTCTTCCTGGGCTCAAGCCATCCTCCCACCCAGCCTATATCTATGAATGTGGGCAGATTTGACAAAGCAATTTTTTTTTTTCTTTTTTAGAGACAAGGTCTTGCTGTGTCGCCCAGGCTGGGGTACAGTGGTGCAATCATAGCTCACTGTAACGAACTCCTGGGCTCAAGCGATCCTCCTACCTCAGCCTCCCAGGTAGCTGAGACTACAGGCGCATGCCACCATGCCCGGCTAGTTTTTTAATTTTTTGTAGAGATAGGGTCTCTCTTTGTTGCCTGAGCTGGTCTCAAACTCCTGGGTGATTCTCCTGCTCCGGCTTCCCAAAGTGCTGGGATTATAGGCATGAGCCACCATGCCCAGCCTACGCATTGTGAAATTGTACATTTTTGACAGTGTGTGATGAACTTTTGGTCTTTTCTCCCAGGACTAGGTATATTGCACTCACTGCCATGTCTACAGAACAGTGCCTGACACACAGTGGGTGCTGAATACATGGATGTTGAATGAATGAATGATCAGACTGCAGAACTCCAGGGCTGGTCCAGCGGCAGCCTAGCCAGGAAGCCAGGCCCAGGAGGTGAGCTGGGAGATGCGCAAGAAGGGAGGACAGAAAGGCAGAGGAGAGCCCAGCTTTCAGCCAGCTGCCCCACAGGCCAGAGCCGGGCATCTCAGAACAGCTCCGCCCCCACATCTGCCCAGCTCCTGCCCCATCAGCCACACCTGGAAGCTCAGAATGGAAGGAAATAGGTTCTTCCCACAAAGCCGGTTCCAGCAGCCTTTGTGGTCCCCGCCTCAAGTTGGCAGAGACTTCATTAGTGGTGAGGACCTGGGAGGGGCAGGCTAAGAACCCCAGAGCCAGGACTGGCAACACGATGACAGGGGAGGCAGGGACACTTAGAGGGGAAAGATTCTGGGGGGGAAATGGTGAGGGAGATTCAGCATAGCATAGAAGCTGGGAGTCAGATTGCCAGATTCCAGCCTTTCCTGATGGGTGGTTTTGGAAAAACAGCCGAACGTTTCTGTGCCTCAGTTTTTTCATCTGAAAAATGGAGATGAGGCCGGGTGCGGTGGCTCACACCTGTAATCTCAGCACTTTGGGGAAGGCCAAGGCAGGGGGATGGCTTGAGCTCAGGAGTTTGAGAACAGCCCTGGAAATGTAGTGAGACTCTCATCTCTAAAAAAGAAGAGTTAGCTGGCTGTGGCGTTGTGCACCTGTAGTCCCAGGTAGTGGGGAGGCTGAAGTAGGAGGATTGCTTGAGCCTGGGAGGTTGAGGCTGCGATAAGCTGTGATCACACTGTTGCATTCCAGCTTGGGTGACAGTGAGCCCTGTCTCAAAATAAATAAAATAAAATATACAGCTTCTGACCCAGTAGGTCTGAGCCCGAAATCCTGCATTTTTCAAAAGTTCCCGAGTGGTGCTGATGATTCAGGGAAACACTTTGAGCAGCAAGGGCGAAGTCACTTGCTGAAAATCACAAGGTAGTGGGCTCCAAGCCTGCACTGGAGCCCATGAGATAGGCTATAGGATCCCACACTTAACTGTGACCCTAACTGCTTGCTGCAGCCCCACCTTTCTCTCCCCAACAAAGAGGAGGCAGGAAGTATCGCCCCCCTCCCCCAAGCCCATTTCCTCTACCTCCCTCTGTGGTGACATCTGGCCTCACGTCCCGGGGGTTCGTCCTTATAGAAAGGGATGGAGGTTCTCAGATGCTTATTAGCCAGGAAGATAATTAAGGGCTTGAGATGAGCTCACCCCAGCTCCTTGGGGCTTGCTGGGGTCCAGCTGGTGTGCCCTGTGCCAGCCTGGCCCTCTGCCCACTCCCCCAGCCGCTATAACGGCTGGGACAAGGAAGGGGGTTGCTCAGGGGGGTGGAGAGGCCTCCACCTCAAGGGAGACTCTACAGCTGGGACTCCCGGCTCGGGTGGGCAGGTCCTCTGCTCCTGGGGCATCTCTGTAAGGGATCCAGGCCTGAGAACAAAATGAAAACTGCGTGGTCAGAGGGGATTTTCCTGAAGGGTGAGGTGTGAACCACTGGTGAGGTCTGCAGGGTGAGTTTAGGTGGAAGGCAGAGAGGGCATCACTCAGCTCTGAAACCCATAGCAGATACCATTCTAGGGGCAAGGCCTCCTTTGCTGCTCGTGTGGCCTGAGCATCTCTGTAAGGCTGGCTCAGCTCCCTTATGTCCAGGAGACAGCACAGACCTCAGGCTCAGAATCCCAGGCAGTTGACACTCTGCAGCTAGAACTGAACTGTGTGTGGGTTTCTGTGTGTGTATGTTTCAGTTACCTTCTGTGTATGATGTGGGTATTGTGTTTCTGTGTATGGTAATGACATACTCTTTGCTTTTTATTTCTAATTTTCTTTGTTTTTGAGGCAGGGTCTGGATTTTTTCACTCAGGCTGGAGTGCAGTGGCACAATCACTGCTTACTGCAGCCTTGACGTCCCCGGATCCTCCCACCTCAGCCTCCTGAGTAGCTGGGACCACAGGTGTGTGTGACCCCACTTAGCTTTTTGTTTTGTTTTGTTTTTGTTTGAGACAGGATC
>NW_026658599.1:0-3995 GCF_009828535.3 Hylobates moloch | reverse complement strand
TTTTTTTGTAGAAATGGGGTTTTGCCATGTTGCCCAGACTTGTCTTGAACTCCTAGGCTCAGGTGATACACCTGCCTCAGCTTCCTGAGGTGTTGGGATTACTGGCACGAGCCAGTACACCTGGCCAAGATTTTCGAAGGTTATGTTTTTGAGGACTTTGGGGAAAGTTTGTCTCCCTTCTGAAGGATGCCAGTGAGTGTGTGCTGCTGAGAGGATGGCAGAATGGCAAGGTGGGAGCATTCTGCAAGCATCATGACATCACTGAGCTACTGCATCAATCTTCCCTAGAACTGGCTTCCAGGGCTTTGGGTCATATGAGTCATGTGAGAGAAATATTCTCCTCTACCTTTTTCTGAGTTAGGCCTCATGCTGCTTGAAGCTGAAAACATCCTGTTAGACCTCGGTTTTAAGCACCCTCCCCTGGCCTCTGAGATAAGCCTCTCAGGAACCTGTGGCTCTCTAACCCATTTTGAAACGTTTTGCTCTCCACAGAATCGTGTACCAGGAGAGTTATGTTGATTAAATTAGGTCTTAGGTTTTATGTGATATATTCAGAGACATATTTTTGTAGTCTGCATTTCGGGTAAAGCGTTTTCCATGTTGGAGGTCAAATCCCACGAGGTTCACGTATCTATTTGCTGCTGCTTTTCCCTGTTCTGGAAAAGAAAGTTATTTGCCTGCCGAATGCACGGACATGAGATTAGAAAGTGATGACAAACGTTAATGCTTGGCTCTTTTTACCATAGACTATACTCTTTTCTACTCTACTGTTTCATCTGTGTTTGTAACGTATCTCACAATGCAGAAATCTTTTTTTTCTTTTTGCTATGAAAAATTTCCAAAAAAAAAAAAAAAAGTTGAGAGACTTGTACAGTGAACACCCAGATACACATCTCCTAGCTTCTAAAGACATCCTTAAGGGTTCTGATGGCAGAGGCCTGTGTGTAAGCATTTTGAAGTTTTTGGCTAAAGAAAAACGTTATGTTCCCTTCTTTTTTTATTTTGTCGAATTTAAGGCACAGCTTCTGTTCAGCCTGCCTGCAATTCTCTGAGTTTATGTAAGTTTGAGGAGGTGGGTGGGAGAAGATGTAGGAGGATGGAAAATGAGCAGGTTGCTTTATTCACAAATAATGCTTGGTAGGCTCTGGACAGAGCCAGGGGTTTGGGGGAGTCCTGAGCATGGTGCCCTTGATCTGCTCTTGCACCCTCTGAGGCTAAGGGGCCTGGGAGGAGCCCTCTTCTGCTGGGAACTTTTCCTAAAAGCCCACTTATGGGCAGAGAGGCAGGGTTTACAGCAGCAGAGCCAAGGAGGGCTCTCTTTGCTCTCCCACTCATTCCCAGCTCGCTATTTAATTTGACATCCTGGAACATGTGTTTCAGTGAATTGGTTCATAAAAATGTTTTTTGCAGGATTCTGGAATAGAGGCTGCACATTCTTTAGATACATGGCTAATCGCACTATGTGAGAGAGTGTGTGGGTGTATGTGTATTTTTGGAGGTGGGTAGGGAAGTTGGGGGTGAGCACAGTTCTTTCAAGCTCTCTCTTCACAAGATGCAAATGTTTTTCCCCTTAGTGTTTATGGAGAGTGTGAACAATGAAGAGTTGAGATCCTGTGGCCCTTTGGTCCCCAGAGTCTTCTCTTTCGGCCCTACTGAGCAAGGCTGGCTTCCCATTTGCTCTCATCTTTTTCTCCTTCGGTCACTCTGGAAACTAGTAGTTAGGAGCTGGAAATTGAGAAGCTGCCATTTAGGAGTTTATGCAACAAATGCAGAGGAGAGTCTGTTCCAGACTTTGCAGTTATATCAACTTAGAGCTTTTGCCAACCTTTCTTGGAAAAAAACCCACTGGAATTAAGTGAAACCTCACAACACTGCACAATGTAGCCAATTCTGCATTTGGAGTATGTAAGCCTGGAACTGTGGGAAGCTGGAAGTTGCCCCTTAGTATTAACGTTTGTTTTTGTTGTCCTTTTCCTTGAGTGTAGTCTTACGTAGAGAACTTGGACAGCCTGTCATTTTCCAAAACCTCTGTGGCTCATCCTAGGCACAATTCATGTCTCTCCTTTCTTCTGTTGGTGTTTAGGGATGGGCCAGGCTTGAACTAACTGCTTCAGGGCTCCGAGGCTGCGCCTTGTTTCTTGTGAGCACTGGTTCTGGGCAGTCGCCTCCCTGCGGTTAGTGATGCCCAGCCTCCAGTTGCTGTAGCTCAGACATGGCCTCGGGAGGTTTGGAGGATGACCAGCACTTGTCTGCCCATTGTTGCTGACGTGCAGCATCGTGTGATGTGGCTCCATGTGCACATCTTCCATGGCCTTATCAGTCTTGACAGGAGTCTTCCAACTTTCTGCCAGTGATGAAATAGATCTTTATGATATTCTTTTTTTTTTTTTTTTTTTTTTTTTGAGACACGTCTCGCTCTGTTGCCAGGCTGGAGTGCAGTGGCACAATTTCAGCTCACTACAACCTCTGCCTCCTGGGTTCAAGTGATTCTCCTGCCTCAGCCTCCCAAGTATTTGGGACTACAGGCACATGCCACCATGCCCAGCTAATTTTTGTATTTTTAGTAGAGAGGGGATTTCACCATGTTTGCCAGAATGCTCTCAATCTCTTGACCTCGTGATCGTCCACCTCGGCCTCCCAAAGTGCTAGGATTACAGGCGTGAACCACTGTGCCCAGCCCCTTATGATATTCTTGTCCTGATTGGTTATTCAGCTTCAGCTTGAGCACTTCACATGATGGGAAGTTCACCTTTGAAACTGACTTTCCATTTTTGAGCCTCTCTCATTGTTAAGATGTTCTCTGATTTTGACTTCACATTTGCTCTCTTGAGTCTTCCACCATCAGATCCCAGTCTCACAGACTTGAGATAGTTATCACATCTCTTCTCTAGGTTGGTTTTACCTAATTTTTTTTTTTTTAACTTGCCCAGGCTAAATTACTCCTCATGTTTTTCAGTCAGTCCTAATGTTAACTTGGTAAGAACCAACCTTCCTTCCTCCCTTCCTCCCTTCCTTTCCCTCCCTTTCCCTCCCTTCTCTCCCTCCCCTCCCTCCGTCTCTTCTTTCTTTTTCTTTCTTTCTTTTTGCAAGAGTAGATAGGGTCTCACTCTCTTACCCAGGCTGGAGTGCAATGGTACAGTCATGGCTCACTGCAGCCTCAAACTCCTGGGCTCAAGCAGTCATCCTGCCTCAGCCTCCCATGTAGCTAGGACCACAGGCTTATGCCACCATACCTCGCCAACCCCAGCTCATTTTTATATATTTCTTTGTAGAGACGGGGTTTATGTTGCCTAGGCTGATCTTGAACTCCTTGGCCTCGAGTAATCCTCCAGCCTCAGCCTCCCAAAGTGCTGGGATTACAGGCGTGAGCCACCACACCCATCCCAGAACTTTTTTAGTTTAAATTTTGCCAATAGTGGATAGAGTGATTCTGTTGAGATCTGAATGGTGCCCTATGTAGTGAATCCATTTCTTTTTTGGCCTGGACTCTACTTACTTTAATGAAGCCCAAGATTTCATTAGCACTTCTAGTAGCAGTGTCTTTCTACTTGGATCGTGTTATTTTATGGCCAAACAAGATCAAACACAAACAAAAAAAAAAACCTTTGGGTCCGTCATCTTTTTATTTTAATGGGAACTGCTAGCTTCTCTTTCTCAGTATACACTTAAGTAATGAATTGCCTTCTTTAAAATAAAAGTATTTACATTTGGCCTTGTTAAGCTTTATCTAGATGATTTAGAACTATCTTAGCCTACTGAGACCAAAGAAACACACACGCGCACCCACTCATGCATGCACACGTACATGCACACGCACGCACGCACACACAGGCACATGCACTCTTTTCCTAGTTGTGAAAATCGATGGAATGACCACATGGCTCAGTCTCCTCTTTCTCCAGAGATGCCGTTTGATGATCAGATAGAAATTTAAAAGGTTAATAAAAACCTATAGTGAATAAATGCTATCAGTTGATAAGAGAGTTAAAAAAAAA
>NW_026658598.1:0-3996 GCF_009828535.3 Hylobates moloch | reverse complement strand
CAGCGTGACCCTCTTTTCTCCCAATAAACATGGGACTCTGAAGCCAGGAGTCAGAATGAATTATCTTCCACCCACACAACGCTTAAACCTTCGATTTATGATTGAATTGCACACACACACATGCGCAGGCACACACATGCATCCGTCTCTGTAATAAAACGTCCTTAGCTAATGCTAGACAGATCTGTGATCTGTGATTATCTCTACCCTTTTGGGCAACAAGAATAGTGAATTGATTGACAAAATTGATTGACTCTTGGAAAGTAGTGTAAAAATGTAATATACATGTAACACACATGGTGTACTCCCCCTGTGACATTAGCAGCAACATTCCTCTAGAATATTACAAATAATATGAGAGGGGATGTACACACATAATGTACATAGGTCGTAAAATTAGGAGCAGCATCTCCCTAAGATATTATGAATAGTATCACAGAATGTGTACACACATGGCTTATACCCCATGTGATGTCAGGAGTTACAACCTTCTAGTATGTTAGGAATAATACCACAAAGGTGTTCACACATGGATAACAGCGTATGTAATATTAGGATTAACATGCCTCGAAAATATTACAAATAACATCACAGGGGGTGTGCACACATAACGTACATGCCCTGTGACATTAGGAGTACATTTCCCTGACACATTACGAGTAATATCAGAGAGTGTACACCTTCTGTGACATTTGGAGTAATGTGCCCTGGATAGTACAAATAATATCACAGGGTGTACATCCACCTGGGATGTTAGGAGTAACATCCACCTGGGATGTTAGGAAAAACATCACAGGAAGTATACCCCGTGTGACAGTAGGAGTAACCTCCCCCAAGGATATAACGAACAAATACAGAGGATGTACACGTATTGTGACATTAGCAGTAACATCCGTTTAGGATATTATGAAAATTATCACATTGTGAACACCCCCTGTGATATTAGGAGTAACATCCCCCTACAGTATTGGGAACAATATCACACGGTGTACATTCCCTGTGACATTAAAGGTAACATTTCTTTAGGATATTATGAATAATATTACAAGATGTACAGCCCCTGTGATATTAGGAGTAACATTTCCATAAAATATTATGAATAATATCACTGTGTGTACACCACGGGTGACATTAGGAGTAACAGCCCCCAAAACTATTAGGAATAACTTCACAGGGTGTACACCCTCTGTGACATTAGGAGTAACAGCCCCCAAAACTATTAGGAATAACTTCACAGGGTGTACACCCTCTGTGACATTAGGAGTATCATCTTTCTAAAATATTACGAATAATATAGCAAAAGGTACACCCCCTGTGACATTAGAAGTAACATCCACCTAGGATATTATGAATAATATCACAGGGAGTACACCCCCTGTGACATAAGAAGTAACATCACCCGAGGATATAAGAAATAATATCAGATTCTGTACACGCATGGTGACATCAGTAGTAACATCCTTTTAGGATATTACGAATATTATCAGAGTGTGAACACCTTCTGTGACATTAGGAGTAACATCACCCCACAATATTGGGAATAATACCACACGGTATACACCGCCTGTGACATTAGTGGTAACATTTCTTTAGGACATTACAAATAATATGACAGAGTGTACAGTCCCTCTGATATTAGGAGTGACATACCCAAAAAACCTTACAAATAATATCACTGTTTGTACACCCCGTGTGACATTAGGAGTAACATCCCCCGAAACTATTACGCATAACTTCACAGATTGTACACCCTCTGTGATATCAGGAGTTACCCTCTTCCTAGAATGTGAAGGATAACATCACAGGATGTACACCCCCTTGACATGAGGAGAAACATCACTCTAGGATATGATGAATAATATAACAAAGTGCACACAATTTGTATGGTAGGAGTAAAATCCCCCTGGGATACTAGCACACCCCCTGTGACAATAGGAGTAACATCCCCTTAGGATATTACAAATAATATCACAAGCTTTACACACATTGTGACATTAGTAACAATATCCAGCTAGTATATTGTGAATAATATCACAGGGTGTACACATTTGCGACGTTAGGAGTAACATCCCCCAAGAATATTACAAATAATATCACAGGGTGTACACACCCTGCGACTTTAGGAAAATCATCCCCCTGGATTACCACGAATAATGTCACAGGATGTTAAACCCCTGTGCCAATAGGAGTAATATACTTGTAGGATATGATGAATAATATCACAGTGTGTACACCCACTGCGATATTAAGAGTCATTTTTCCTAAAATATTATGAATAGTATCACAGGGTGCACACACATAGAGAACACCTGCTGTGATATTAAAAGTTATACCTCCCTGGGATATTGTGAACAATATCACAGGGTGTACATCATGCGTGTACCCCCACTGTGATTTTTAAAGCATTATCTCCTTAGGATATTACAAATAGTATCAATAGGTGTACACACCCTATGACATTAAGATAACGTCCCTTTAGGGTATTCCAAATAATATCCTACGGTGTAGACCCCATGTGATATTAGGAGTAACGTCTTCCTTGGATATTACGAATGAGATCACAGGGTTGACACTTCATGTGATTTTAAAAGTAAAATCCCGCAGGAATATTACTAATAATAACACAGGGTGTACACCCTTGTGATGTTAGGAGTAACATACTCCCAGGATATTACGAATAATATTCAGAAGGTGTACACACAGAAGGTGACATTAGTAGTAATATCCCACTAGTATAGTGTGAATAATATCACAGGGTATACACACCTGTGACATTAGGAGTAACATCCCCCTGGAATATTCTGAATAATATCGCTGTGTTTACACCTCCTGTGACTTTAGGGGTATCATCCCGCTAAAATATTACCTAAATAAGTGTAAAATTATGAGCATCTCCCTAAGGTATTATGAATAATATCACAGGATGTGTACCCACATGGCGTATACCCCACGTGATGTTAGGAGTTACATCCTTCTAGTATGTTAGGAATAATACCACAAAGGTGTTCACACATAATTAACAGCATATGTAATATTAGGATTAACATCCCTCGAGAATATTTCAAAGAGCATCACAGGGTCTGTGCACACATGATGTACATGCCCTTTGACATTACGAGTACATTTCCCTGACACATTTCAAGTAATATCACAGTGTTTACACCTTCTGTGATATTTGGAGTAACGTCCCCTATGATAGTACGAATAATATCACAGGGTGTACATCCCCTGTGTCATTAAAAGTAAAAATCCCCTAGGATATTATGAAAAATAACGCAGGAAGTACACCCCGTGTGACATTAGAAATAATATCCCCTGAGGATAAAGCGAATAAAGTCAGAGAACGTACATGCATTGGGACATCAGTAATAACATCCCTTTCAGATAATACGAATAATATCAAAGGGTGTACACGCATTGTGAAATTAGTAGTGAACTCCCGCTAGTATATTACGAATTTTATGACAGGGTGTATATGCCCTGTAACATTCAGAGTAACGTTTTCCTAGAATATTACAAAGAATATTAAAGGGTGTACAGGACCTGTGATTTACGAGTAACATTTCCATAGAATATTACACTGTGTGTACGCCCCATGTGACATTAGGAGTAACATCCCACAAAACTATAACGAATAATTTCACAAGGCGTACACCCTCTGTGACATTAAAAGTAACATTTCCCTAGAATATTATGATAATATCAACGGAGTGTACACCCTCTGTGATATAGGGAGTAACATCTTATAAAGATAATACGAGTAATTTGATAAGGTGGACAAACCCTGTGACATAAGGAGTAAAATCCCTCTAGGACATTACGAATATCAAAGGGAACACACGCCGTGTGACAATAAAAGTAACCTCCCCTTAGGATATTACGAATAATATCACAAGGTGTACACACACTGTGACATTATTATTAATGTCCCGCTAGGATATTGTGAATAAAATCACAGTGTGTACAGTCCTGTGACATCAGGATGAACATTCCCCT
>NW_026658597.1:0-3996 GCF_009828535.3 Hylobates moloch | reverse complement strand
GCTGCATAGTATTCCATGGTGTATATGTGCCACATTTTCTTAATCCAGTCTATCGTTGTTGGACATCTGGGTTGGTTCCAAGACTTTGCTATTGTGAATAGTGCCACAATAAACATACGTGTGCATGTGTCTTTATAGCAGCATGATTTATAGTCCTTTGGGCATATACCCAGTAATGGGATGGCTGAGTCGAATGGTATTTCTAGTTCTAGACCCCAGAAGAATCGCCACACTGACTTCCACAATGGTTGAACTAGTTTACAGTCCCACCAACAGTGTAAAAGTGTTCCTATTTCTCCACATCCTCTCCAGCACCTGTTGTTTCCTGACTTTTTAATAATTGCCATTCTAACTGGTGTGAGATGGTGTCTCATTATGGTTTTGATTTGCATTTCTCTGATGGCCAGTGATGATGAGCATTTTTTCATGTGTTTTTTGCCTGCATAAGTGTCTTCTTTTGAGAAGTGTCTGTTCATATCCTTTGCCCACTTTTTGATGGGGTTGTTTGTTTTTTTCTTGTAAACTTGTTGGAGTTCATTGTAGATTCTGGATATTAGCCCTTTGTCAGATGAGTAGGTTGCGAAAATTTTCTCCCATTTTGTAGGTTGCCTGTTCACTGTGATGGTAGTTTCTTTTGCTGTGCATAAGCTCTTTAGTTTAATTAGATCCCATTTGTCAATTTTGGCTTTTGTTGCCATTGCTTTTGGTGTTTTAGACATGAAGTCCTTGCCCATGCCTATGTCCTGAATGGTATTGCCTAGGTTTTCTTCTAGGGTTTTTATGGTTTTAGGTCTAACATGTGAGTCTTTAATCCATCTTGGGTTAATTTTTGTATAAGGTGTAAGGAAGGGATCCAGTTTCAGCTTTCTACATATGGCTAGCCAGTTTTCCCAGCACCATTTATTATATAGGGAATCCATTCCCCATTTCTTGTTTTTGTCAGGTTTGTCAAAGATCAGATAGTTGTAGATATAAGGCATTATTTCTGAGGGCTCTGTTCTGTTCCATTGATCTATATCTCTGCTTTGGTACCAGTACCATGCTGTTCTGGTTACTGTAGCCTTGTAGTATAGTTTCAAGTCAGGTAGCTTGATGCCTCCAGCTTTGTTCTTTTGGCTTAGGATTGATTTGGCAATGTGGGCTCTTTTTTGGTTCCATATGAACTTTAAAGTAGTTTTTTCCAATTCTGTGAAGAAAGTCATTGGTAGCTTGATGGGGATGGCATTGAATCTATAAATTACCTTGGGCAATATGGCCATTTTCACGATATTGATTCGTCCTACCCATGAGCATGGAATGTTCTTCCATTTGTTTGTATCCTCTTTTATTTCACTGAGCAGTGGTTTGTAGTTCTCCTTGAAGAGGTCCTTCACATCCCTTGTAAGTTGGATTCCTAGGTATTTTATTCTCTTTGAAGCAATTGTGAATGGGAGTTCACTCATGATTTGGCTCTCTGTCTGTGATTGGTGTATAAGAATGCTTGTGATTTTTGTACATTGATTTTGTATCCTGAGACTTTGCTGAAGTTGCTTATCAGCTTAAGGAGATTTGGGGCTGAGACAATGGGGTTTTCTAGATATACAATCATGTCATCTGCAAACAGGGACAATTTGACTTCCTCTTTTCCTAATTGAATACCCTTTATTTCCTTCTCCTGACTAATTGTCCTGGCCAGAACTTCCAACACTATGTTGAATAGGAGTGGTGAGAGAGGGCATCCCTGTCTTCTGCCAGTTTTCAAAGGGAATGCTTCCAGTTTTTGCTCATTCAGTATGATATTGGCTGTGGGTTTGTCATAGATAGCTCTTATTATTTTGAGATACGTCCCATCAATACCTAATTTATTGAGAGTTTTTAGCATGAAGGGTTGTTGAATTTTGTCAAAGGCCTTTCTGCATCTATTGAGATAATCATGTGGTTTTTGTCTTTGGTTCTGTTTATATGCAAATCAATAAATGTAATCCAGCATATAAACAGAACCAAAGACAAAAACCACATGATTATCTCAATAGATGCAGAAAAGGCCTTTGACAAATTCTGCTAGATTCTGTTTGCCAGTATTTTACTGAGGATTTTTGCATCAATGTTCATCAAGGATACTGGTCTGAAATTCTCTTTTTTGGTTGTGTCTCTGCCAGGCTTTGGTATCAGGATGATGCTGGCCTCATAAAATGAGTTAGGGAGGATTCCCTCTTTTTCTATTGATTGGAATAGTTTCAGAAGGAATGGTACCAGTTCCTCCTTGTACCTCTGGTAGAATTCAGCTGTGAATCCATCAGGTCCTGGACTCTTTTTGGTTGGTAAGCTATTGATTATTGCCACAATTTCAGAACCTGTTATTGGTCTATTCAGAGATTCAACTTCTTCTTGGTTTAGTCTTGGGAGGGTGTATGTGTCGAGGAATTTATCCATTTCTTCTAGATTTTGTAGTTTATTTGCATAGAGGTGTTTGTAGTATTCTCTGATGGTAGTTTGTATTTCTGTGGGATCGGTGGTGATATCCCCTTTATCATTTTTTATTGCGTCTATTTGATTCTTCTCTCTTTTCTTCTTTATTAGTCTTGCTAACGGTCTATCAATTTTGTTGATCTTTTCAAAAAACCAGCTCCTGGATTCATTAATTTTTTGAAGGGTTTTTTGTGTCTCTATTTCCTTCAGTTCTGCTCTGATTTTAGTTATTTCTTGCCTTCTGCTAGCTTTTGAATGTGTTTGCTCTTGCTTTTCTAGTTCTTTTAATTGTGATGTTAGGGTGTCAATTTTGAATCTTTCCTGCTTTCTCTTGTGGGCATTTAGTGCTATAAATTTCCCTCTACACACTGCTTTGAATGTGTCCCAGAGATTCTGGTATGTTGTGTCTTTGTTGTCATTGGTTTCAAAGAGCATCTTTATTTCTGCCTTCATTTCGTTATGTACCCAGTAGTCATTCAGGAGCAGGTTGTTCAGTTTCCATGTAGTTGAGTGGTTTTGAGTGAGTTTCTTAATCCTGAGTTCTAGTTTGATTGCACTGTGTTCTGAGAGAGAGTTTGTTATAATTTCTGTTCTTTTACATTTGCTGAGGAGAGCTTTACTTCCAACTATGTGGTCAATTTTGGAATAGGTGTGGTGTGGTGCTGAAAAAAATGTATATTCTGTTGATTTGGGGTGGAGAGTTCTGTAGATGTCTATTAGGTCCGCTTGGTGCAGAACTGAGTTCAATTCCTGGATATCCTTGTTAACTTTCTGTCTTGTTGATCTGTCTAATGTTGACAGTGGGGTGTTAAAGTCTCCCATTATTATGGTGTGGGAGTGTAAGTCTCTTTGTAGGTCACTCAGGACTTGCTTTATGAATCTGAGTGCTCCTGTGTTGGGTGCATATATATTTAGGATAGTTAGCTCTTCTTGTTGAATTGATCCCTTTACCATTATGTAATGGCCTTCTTTGTCTCTTTTGATCTTTATTGGTTTAAAGTCTATTTTATCAGAGACTAGGATTGCAACCCCTGCCTTTTTTTGTTTTCCATTTGCTTGGTAGATCTTCCTCCATCCCTTTATTTTGAGTCTATGTGTGTCTCTGCATGTGAGATGGGTTTCCTGAATACAGCACACTGATGGGTCTTGACTCCTTATTCAATTTGCCAGTCTGTGTCTTTTAATTGGAGCATTTAGCCCATTTACATTTAAAGTTAACATTGTTATGTGTGAATTTGATCCTGTCATTATGATGTTAGTTGGTTATTTTGCTGATTAGTTGATGCAGTTTCTTCCTAGCCTCGATGGTCTTTACAATTTGGCATGTTTTTGCAGTGGCTGGTACCAGTTGTTCTTTTCTATGTTTAGTGCTTCCTTCAGGAGCTCTTTTAGGGCAGGCCTGGTAGTGACAAAATCTCTGAGCATTTGCTTGTCTTTAAAGTATTTTATTTCTCCTTCACTTATGAAGCTTAGTTTGGCTGGATATGAAATTCTGGGTTGAAAATTCTTTTCTTTAAGAATGTTGAATATCGGCCCCCACTCTCTACA
>NW_026658596.1:0-3996 GCF_009828535.3 Hylobates moloch | reverse complement strand
TTCTTCCAGTTGATAGAATTGGCTACTGAAGCTTGTGCATTCATCATGTAGTTCTCTTGCCATGGTTTTCAGCTCCGTCAGGTCCTTTAAGGACTTCTCTGCATTGGTTATTCCAGTTAGCCATTCATCTAATCTTTTTTCAAGGTTTTTAACTTCTTTGCAATGGGTTCAAACTTCCTGCTTTAGCTTGGAGAAGCTTGGTCGTCTGAAGCCTTCTTCTCCCAACTCGTCAAAGTCATTGTCCGTCCAGCTTTGTTCTGTTGCTGGTGAGGAGTTGCGATCCTTTGGAGGAGCAGGGGTACTCTGGTTTTTAGAATTTTCAGCTTTTCTGCTCTGGTTTCTCCCCGTCTTTGTGGTTTTATCTACCTTTGGTCTTTGATGATGGTGACATACAGATGGGGTTTTGGTGTGGATGTCCTTTTTGTTGATGTTGATGCTATTCCTTTGTGTTTGTTAGTTTTCCTTCTAACAGTCAGGTCCCTCAATTGCAGGTCTGTTGGAGTTTGTTGGAGGTCCACTCCAGACCCTGTTTGCCTGGGTATCAGCAGTGGAGGCTGCAGAACAGCAAATATTGCAGAACAGCAAATATTGCTGCCTGATCCTTCCTCTGGAGCTTTGTCTCAGAGGGGCACCCAGCTGTATGAGGTGTCAGTTGGCCCCTACTGGGAGGTGTCTCCCAGTTAGGCTACATGGGGGTCAGGGACCCACTTGAGGAGGCAGTCTGTCCATTCTCAGAGCTCAAACAAACACCGTGCTGGGAGAACCAGTGCTCTCTTCAGAGCTGTCACACAGGGACGTTTAAGTCTGTAGAAATTTCTGTGCCTTTTGTTCAGCTATGCCCTGCCCCCAGAGGTGAAGTCTACAGAGGCAGGTGGGCCTCACTGAGCTGTGGTGGGCTCCATTCAGTTGGAGCTTCCTGGCAGCTTTGTTTACCTACTCAAGCCTCAGCAATGGTGGACACCCCTCCCCCAGCCAGGCTTGCCGCCTTACAGTTTGATCTCAGACTAGCAATGAGCAAGGCTCCATGGGCGAGGGACCCACTGAGCCCAAGTGCAGGATATAATCTCCTTGTGTGCTGTATGCTAAGACCTTCAGAAAAGCACCATGTTTAGGTGGCAGTGTCCCGATTTTCCTGGTACAGTCTGTCACAGCTTCCGTTGGCTAAGAAAGGGAAATCCCCTGATCCCTTGTGCTTCTCAGGTGAGGCAATGCCCTGCCCTGCTTCAGCTCACCCTCCATGGGCTGCACCCACTTTCTGACCAGTCCCAATGAGACGAACCGGGTACCTCAGTTGGAAATGCAGAAATCACCCATCATCTTCTGTGTTAATCACGCTGGGAGGTGTAGAATGGAGGTGTTCCTATTTGGCCGTCTTGGAATGGAAATCAGATCATTAATATTATAGCTGAGTTCATTAGAGGAATTACATTCTAGTGCATTCTTGTGTGGGTTTTGTTTGTTTGTTTTTAGATGGAGTCTCGCTCTGTCACCCAGGCTGGAGTGCAGTGGCACGATCTTGGCTAACTGCAATCTCTGCCTCCCAGGTTCAAGCGATTCTCCTGTCTCAACCTCCTGAGTAGCTGGGATTATAGGCGTATGCCACCATGCCTAGCTAATTTTTTGTATTTTAGTAGAGATGGAGTTTCATCACGTTACCCAGGCTGGTCTTGAACTCCTAAGCTCAGGCAATCCACCTGCCTTGGCCTCCCAAAGTGTTAGGATTACAGGTGTGAGCCACCGCACCCAGCCCATTGTGTGGCTTTTAACATTAGTCTTCAGTATACCCTTAGTTCTGATATAAAAAAAGGTAGTACAAGAAAAAGGATTCAGGGTATATTTGTTTTTAGATGGTGATAGTACTTTTCTGATAATTTTACCCTCTGCTAAAATTACCCTCATGGAGCTTTTGGCCAGTTTATAGATGCCTGGGATGGCGGAAAAATAACAGGGAAGATCTAAGACTCTGTAGCCTCAGCTACAGCCTCACCAGAGGATGAATCAGGTTGATACTGGCTGCTGATCCAGGACGTGGGCATCATTTGGAGGGGTAATCAAGGTGGCTGGCAGCCCAGGAGAAATGCAGGATTCTGGGGATTGAATCTGGATCATTTTAAATCATCCAGTCCTAAACTTTTGACAGTTTATGCCCATACTGGCCAGCCTGTCTGAGACAGTGTATTAATCGGAGGTCCAATTACACAGAACAGAGTTTGTTTAAAAACAGACAAGCAAGTCCAAGAGACAGAACACTGTGGGTATGGATGAATCCTGTCCTTAGTGTTGTTTAGTTGGGCTCACTCTGATTTTGACGTTTATCACTATTCTCATGGAGACTTTTGGTTTTCATAGGATATAAGTGTGCCTACATAAACATGACACTTGAGTAATGAAAACCCAGACCTGATCAGAGTTATAGAGTTCCTGGGAAAGACTATGGGAAGACTCTTTTAAAAAAAATTGTTTGGAAAAAATATCCAAACTTGAAGCCTACTGTCCAATCCTATACTAAAGCTTCACAAAAGATGCTGTATGGACCATTGTTGGTAAAGTGAACTTCTAGGGGGGCTTTGATGCCTTTAGTGGCTGTAGGTTTTGAAATCCCAGAGTTTGATTTATAAGAATATAAGAGGGCGGTTCCAAGATGGCCGAATAGGAACAGCTCCAGTCTACAGCTCCCAGCGTGAGCAATGCAGAAGACGGGTGATTTCTGCATTTCCAACTGAGGTACTGGGTTCATCTCACAGTGGCTTGTCAGACAGTGGGTGCAGCGCACCGAGTGTGAGCCAAAGCAGGGCAAGGCATCGCTTCATCCAGGAAGCACAAGGGGTCAGGAAATTCCCTTTCATAGCCAAGCAAAGCTGTGACAGATGGCACCTGACAATTGGGTCACTCCCACCCTAATACTGTGCTTTTCCAATGGTCTTAGCAAACAGCACACCAGGAGATTATATCCCGTGCCTGGCTCGGAGGGTCCCACGCCCATGGAGCCTCACTCATTGCTAGCACAGCAGTCTGAGATCGAACTGCAAGGCAGCAGCAAGGCTGGGGGTGGGGCATCCGCCATTGCTGAGGCTTAAGTAGGTAAACAAAGCAGCCAGGAAGTTCGAACTGCGTGGAGCCCACTGCAGCTGAAGGAGGCCTGCCTGCCTCTGTAGACTCCACCTCTCGGGACAGGGCATAGCCAAACAAAAGGCAGCAGAAACCTCTGCAGACTTGACTTAAATGTCCCTGTCTGACAGCTTTGAAGAGAGTAGTGGTTCTCTCAGCACGAAGTTTGAGATCTGAGAACGGACAGACTGCCTCCTCAAGTGGGTCCCTGACCCCTGAGTAGCCTAACTGGGAGGCACCCCCCAGTAGGGGCAGACTGACACATCACATGGCTGGGTACCCCTCTGAGACGAAACCTCCAGAAGAACGATCAATCAGAGAGCAATATTTGCTGTTCAGCAATATTTGCTGTTCTACCCCCTCCGCTGCTGATACCCAGGCAAACGGGGTCTCGAGTGGAGCTCCAACAAACTCCAACAGACCTGCAATTGAGGGACCTGACTGTTAGAAGGAAAACTAACAAACACAAAGGACATCCACACCCAAACCCCATCTGTACGTCACCATCATCAAAGACTAAAGGTAGATAAACCACAAAGATGGGGAAAAAACAGAACAGAAAAATAGAAAATTCTAAAAATCAGAGCGCCTCTCCTCTTCCAAAGGAACGTAGCTCCTCACCAGCAATGGAACAAAGCTGGATGGAGAATGACTTTGACGAATTGAGAGAAGAAGGCTTCAGATGACCAAACTTCTCCGAGCTAAAGGAGGAACTTCGAACCCAATCGCAAAGAAGTTAAAAACCTTGAAAAAAGATTAGATGAATGGCTAACTGGAATAACCAATGCAGAGAAGTCCTTAAAGGACCTGACGGAGCTGAAAACCATGGCAAGAGAACTATATGATGAATGCACAAGCTTCAGTAGCCAATTCTATCAACTGGAAGAA
>NW_026658595.1:3220-3998 GCF_009828535.3 Hylobates moloch | reverse complement strand
TTAGTAGAGACGGGGTTTCACCATGTTGGTCAGGCTGGTCTTGAACTCCTGACCTCAAGTGATCTGCCCATGTCAGCCTCCCAAAGTGCTGGGATTACAGGCATGAGTGAACTTTTTGAATTACCAGTTTATTTATGTTTTTTTTAAAATTTGAGTCAGGGTCTCACTTTGTCGCCCAGGCTGGAGTGCAGTGGCGAAATCTGGCTTGCTGCAGCCTCGACCTCCCAGACTCAAGTGATCCTCCCACCTCAGTCTCGTGAGTAGCTGGGACTACAGGTGTGCACCACCACACCCAGCTAATTTTTTAATTTTTCTGTAGAGACAGGGTCTTACTATGTTGACCAGGATGGTCAAACTCCTGGCCTCAAGTGATCCTCCCACCTTGGCCTCCAAAAAAAGTGCTGGGATTACAGGCATGAGCTCAACCTGATTGTGTTTTGAACATCTTCTATAACCTTGCTGATTTATGTCTAGTAGTTGTATAAGATGGGGAGCAGTGGGTATTGATGTTTCCAACTATAATTGTGGATTTAAGAATTTCTCCTTTTAGCTCTATTATTTTTTGCTTAATGTATTTTGAGGCTCTGTTGTTTAGCGCATAAATAATTAGGATATTTATGATTTGCTGGTGGATTGATTGGTACTTCTATCATTATGCAATATTTCTCTTTTTCTGTAGTAATTTTCTTTTCTCTGAAGTCTATCGGGTTTTAATAAAGCCACTTCATTATTTTTCATTAATATTTGCATTCTATAGCTTTTTTTTTTTTTTTTTTTT
>NW_026658595.1:963-3210 GCF_009828535.3 Hylobates moloch | reverse complement strand
GCTGCCTCGACCTCCTGGGCTCAAATGATCCTCCCACCTCAGCCACCTGAGTAGCTGGGACCACAGGTGTGCACCACCACACCCGGCTAATTTTTCGATTTTTTTGTAGAGATGAAGTCTGGCTATGTTATCTGGGCTGGTCTTGAACTCCTGGACACAAGCAATCCTCTTGCCTCAGCCTCCCAAAGTGCTGGGATTACAGGTATGAGCCACCCAGCCCGGCTAAATGTCTGTCTTTGAATTGGCGTATTTAGACCATTTATATTTGAGGCAGTTATTGCTATGTTAACACTTGTGTTTTTCATTTTATTATTTGTTTTCTGTTTGTTTTCTTTGGTTCTTGGTCCTTTGTTTTTCTTGTCTTACTGTGGGTTACTTGAATACTTTTTAGAATTCTATTTTGATTTATTTAATGTTTTTGAGTGTATCTTCTCCTTCCTTGTATAGTTTTCATAATGATTGTTCTGGGTATTAAAATACGCATGTGTCTCTTAGTCTCTTGTCACAGTCTACTGTGTTTTTTTTTTTTTTTTTAGAAGGAGTTTTGCTCTTGTTGCCCAGGTTGGAGTGCAATGGAGCGATCTCGGCTCCCTGCAACCTCCGCCTCCCCGGGTTCAAGTGATTCTCCTGCCTCAGCCTCCCTAGTAGCTGGGATTACAGGCGCCCACCACCATGCCCAGCTAATTTTTTATATCTTTAGTAGAGACAGGGTTTCACTATGTTGGCCAGGCTGGTCTTGAACTTCTGACCTCAGTCAATCCACCTGTCTCAGCCTCCCAAAGTGCAAGGTTTACAGGCGTGAGCCATCACGCCCGGCTCAGTCTACTGTGTCAATAACAGTGTCTTTTTTTTTTTTTTAAATAGTGGTAACCTTCCTGCTATTAACCGTGTCTTTTACTTTCTGTTTTCTGATCCTTTACCATCTGGAGCCTTGCTGACTATGGAGGGGCTGTCCCTTCCAGGCTTCGCCAGTTCCTAGAGATAGTAGGCAACTTGTCCCTGGGTGTACCTTTCAAATGCAAACCAGCCAATCTAGAGTCCGTAACCCCAACCATCTCTTCTATGGGGCTGTCACATTCTTGGCCACTATCCCCCTGTCCTAACCATGCCAGGGGCAGGCAACTAGAAACTATCTCTATGCCCCATATGCTGAAATTACTCAAACAAGCTAATCCTAAACCTTCTTACCCTGCATTGCCAGAGACAGAGAGATGGAGATGCATGTTATGGTGTCTTTTTTGTTTTGTTTTGTTTGAAACAGAGTCTCGCACTGTTGCCCCAGCTGGTGTGCAGTGGTGCGATCTTGGCTTGCTTCAACCTCCACCTCCCGGGTTCAAGCAATTCTCCTGCCTCAGCTTCCTGAGTAGCTAGGATTACAGGCATGTGCCACTACGTCCGGCTAATTTTTTGTATTTTTAGTAGAGATGAGGTTTCACCATGTTGGCCAGGTTGTTCTTGAACTCCTGACCTTGTGATCTGCCCACCTCAGCCTCCCAAAGTGCTGGGATTACAGGTGTGAGCCACCACAACTGGCTTTTTTTCTTTTTCTTTTTTTTTTTTTTTTTGAGGCAGAGTCTCACTCTGTTGCCCCGGCTGGAGTGCAGTGACATGATCTCGGCTTACTACAACTTCTTCCTCCCAGGTTCAAGCGGTTCTCCCGCCTCAGCCTCTCTAGTAGTTGGGATTACAGGTGTGCGCCACCACACCCAGCTAATTTTTTTTTATTTTTTTAGTAGAGACAGGGTTTCACCATGTTGGCCAGGCTGGTCTTGAACTTCTGACCTCAAGTGATCCACCCGCCTTGGCTTCCCAAAGTGCTGGGATCACAGGCGTGAGCCACCGTGCCTGGCCTGGTGTCTCTCTCTCTTTTTTTTCTTGTGGAGACGGAGTTTTGCTCTTGTGCCCAGGCTGGAGTGCAATGGCGCTATCTTGGCTCACTGCAACCTCTGCCTCTGGGGTTCAAGCGATTATCCTGCCTCAGACTCCTGAGTATCTGGGATTACAGGCACCTGCCACCATGCCCAGCTAATTTTTGTATTTTTAGTAGAGATGGGGTTTCACCGTGTTAGCCAGGATTCCTTCCCTCCCTTCCCTCCCTCCCTCACTCCCACCCTCCCTTCCTTCCTTCCCTCCACCCTCCCTCCTTCCTTCTTTCTCTTTTTCCCTTCCTTTCTTTCCCTTCCTTTCTCTTTCTTTCTCTTTCTTTCTTTCTTTCTTTCTTTCTTTCTTTCTTTCTTTCTTTCTTTC
>NW_026658595.1:0-953 GCF_009828535.3 Hylobates moloch | reverse complement strand
TTTCTTTCTTTCTTTCTTTCTTTCTTTCTTTCTTTCTTTCTTTCCTTTCTTTCTTTCTCCTTCCTTCCTTCCTTCCTTTCTTTCTCCTTCCTTCCTTCCTCCTTCCTTCCTTCCTTCCCTCCTTCCTTCCTTCTTTCTTCTTTTCTTCTTTCTCAGGGTCTGGCTGTGTCTCCCAGGCTGGAGTGCAGTGGTGCAATTCCCGCTCACTGCATCCTCCGCCTACTGGGCTCAAGCGATCCTCCCACCTCAGCTTCCTGAGTAGCTGAGAGTACAGGTGCATGCCACCATACCTGGCTAATTTTTTTTTTTTTTGGTAGATGTGGGGGTTTCACCATGTTGCCCAGGCTGGTCTCGAACTCCTGGGCTCAAGCAATTTGCCCACCTTGGCATCCCAAAGTGCTGTGATTACAGGTGTGAGCCACCGTGACCAGCCAAACTATCTTTTCAATGGCAGTTGTCTACTGACCTGTTGGCCTTATGGTACCTGAATAAGAAACATCTATTATCTTCCTTTGTTTAGGCTGCTCTCTCAAAATATCATAGACTGGGTAATTCGTAAACAACAGAAATGTACTGCTTACAATTCTGGAGGCTGGGAAATCCAAGATCAAGGTGGTGGCAGATTCAGTGTCTAATGAGGACTCATTCCTCATGGATGGTGCCTTCTATGTCTCCTCGCATGGCAGAAGGGGACAACAAGCTCCTTCAGGCCTCTTTTATAAGGTCACATCACTAAATCCTACTTATGAGCGCAGAGCCTTTATAATCTATTCACCTCCTACAGGCCCACCTCTTAATACTATTGCTCTGGAGATTCGGATTTACTGTATGAATTTTGTATGAATTCAGAATATATATACATACATACATATATATATATATATTTTTGTTTGTTTGTTTCTTTTTTTGTTTTTTGTTTTTTGAGACAGAATCTCGCTCTGTCTCCCAGGCTG
>NW_026658594.1:0-3999 GCF_009828535.3 Hylobates moloch | reverse complement strand
AAACAAATAGTTGAGTTTCTTCCAGGTTCTAGCTATTGCTGGTGGTATAAAAATGAATGAGAATTATCCTCTATATGGCATTCAGGATTTAACAACAACATCACTTGTATGGCACTTAATATGTGCTACATACTGATTTAATGCAGATTATGTAAATTAATTATACATTTCTTACAAGAATTCTACAAAGTAGGTACTATTATTATTACTATTTTCCACATACATTAACAGAGACACAATGAGGTTAATTAACTTGCCCAAAGTGGCATAGTTGTTAATTAGTAAAGATAGTTTTTAAATACAAGCAGTCAAGATACATCTGAAAGACAGAAGAAAAAAATTATTAAAGAAGTATAGTATTATTTAGGGCCATCTTGCAACAAAATTTTTTATCTGTATGGAAAAATGTGGATTTCAAATTTTTGATTAAGTTTCACAATTTTCTAGGCTCCTGTTCTGCTCTGTAAGCATATTAACAAAACTCTGATAATGTCAAATAAAATGACAGAGTATGGATCTCCAAAAATTCCTCCATAAGAACAATGAAATAAAACTGGCATAAATTGTCAGAATTCACATTTCAGAACTCTGTAATTCGACCAAAGGTTTACAGCAATCTAGGAAGCATTTATAAAAACAAACAAACAAAACAAAACACAGTGGAATCTCAGTAGAAACAGTAAGTTTTGTGGTATTTTAAGTTACTTATTCACATACTCCTCCATCCAGCTCAGTGGTAGCCTTAAAAACCAACAGCTTGATATTATACTGAAACCCAGTAGACTAGCAGCCGCCACAGTAGGCAGAACCAGCAGAGTGGCAGCCACCAGAGTAGGCAGAAGGCATTTGGATCTCTTTCATATCACCATCCCAGGAGAATTGGCATTATTGACTTGTCTGGCAGGTGGAGGTCCCTGGAGGACCCACTAGCAAAGCTATCTTTCTTCTACTTTACTTTGAGATCACCCTGACGGGAAAGCCTTATATTGGGGGCATTTGTAAAGTTTAGAGGCAATTGTTTGAATTCACAGTAGCCTGAGGCAGTGGATAACAGTTGGGAAAAATCAATAGGGTAACCAAATAGTTTTAAGGAGAAACTAGAAAATAAAGTATTTTAAGGAGCTTTAAAAAGCTCCAACATATTCCCAGGAGTCTACAAGGTAATATAAAAGTACAGGGTTGTGAGAAATCTCAGGGCTGTACTCAAATTCAGGAAAAACTTTAGAAGGCCCTCATTTCTTATATTTGGTTTAACTTCAGTCTCTGCATGAGGCAAAAGAGAATGCTAAGAGTTGTCAGTGCCTGGATAAGTATCAAAGGCATGATCCAACACACACAGAAATCTCCTTGACAAAGACTGGGTGACTTACAGATTCAATGCATTTAAGAAAATTCCTTTCAAATTATTACTTGACCACTCAGAATGTGGAGAAGATTCTTCAGTGGCCACACATTACAAAGGTAACAGACCTAGAAAAATTATTTAGAAAAGTAAGTAAACAAACAACAAAAAACCAAAACAACAAAGTCTAGAAGAGAGGAAAACCCGATTTTCAGATTTTCAAATTACATTATTTTGCTTTTTACCCAAAAATGTATGAGACATAAAAAGAAACAAGAAAGTATGGCCAATACATAGGAAGAAAAAGCAAACAATTAGTGGCAAGTTTTCCTGAAAAAGACCATATATTGGACTTCATAAACAGTTTAAGACAGCTATTTTAAATATGTCAAAAACTACACATATTCTTGTGTGAAGAAGTTAAGAAAAGTATGAGAACAAAGACTCACCAAAATAGAGAATATTAATAAAGGGTTAGATTTTTTTAAATTTCAAAGTTGTAAAGAAAAATAACTGAAATGAAAAGTTTATTAGAGGGGTACAGCACGAGACTTGAGAAGGTAAAAGGCGGAATCAGTGAACTTAAAGATAAGACAATTAATATTACTTAATCTGAGAAAAATAAAAGAAATAGAATGGAGGAAAATGAACAGATATTCAAACATTTGTATCAAGGAGACAAATATATTTATAATGAGGAGAATAAAAGTGGCAGAATAAATATTTAAAGAAATAATTGTAGAAAAATTCCCAGATTTGTGTAAAACCATTAACTTTCATATTAAAAAAGCTATATTACATTGAAGTAGAAAAAATTCAATGAGATTCACACATACAAATATGATCATCAATCAGCTAGAAAAATAAGCAATTAAAAGACAAAGACAAAGATAGATCCTCAAAAGCAGCACAAAAACAGCAACACCTCATGTACAAGGGATCCTCAATAAGATTGTCAACAGACTTTTCAACAAAATCCTTGGGCCATAAGGCAGTAGGATGATATATTTGAAATGCTGAAAGAACAAAAAACTTTCAACCAAGAACTTTGTAACCAGCAAAAATGTCTTTAGAAAATAAGGAAGAAATAAAGACGTTCCTGAATTTTAAAATTGGGAGAGCTAATTACTGTTAAATCTGATGTAAAAAAATATGAAAGCAAGTTCTTCAGATGGAAATAAAAGGAAGCTAGGCATTAACTCCAAACTATATGAATATATGGAGATCTCCAGTAAAATAAATACAAAGACAAGTATAAACACCAATATTCTTGTCATTTGGTTTATAGCACCACATTTTATCTTTCAAAGGGCATAAAAGACAAATGAATGTAACTAATTATAAATCTGTTACCAAGCACATTGTATTTAAGGATGTTCTTTGTGACATCAATAATATAAAATGGGAGGGGCAGAGATGTGTAAGAGGACACTCTTATGTACTATCAAAGTTAAGTTGGTGTGAATTCAAGTTAGATTGTCATAACTTTAAGATATTATAGGTAATACTCGGCCAGGCGCGGTGGCTCACGCTTGTAATCCCAGCACTTTGGGAGGCCGAGGCGGGCGGATCACGAGGTCAGGAGATCGAGACCACAGTGAAACCCCGTCTCTACTAAAAAATACAAAAAATTAGCTGGGCGTGGTGGCGGGCGCCTGTAGTCCCAGCTACTCAGAGAGGCTGAGGCAGGAGAATGGTGTGAACCCGGGAGGCGGAGCTTGCAGTGAGCCGAGGATGCCCCACCCCCCCCCCAGCTGGGTGAAAGGGGGAAGCCCCCTCCCCAAAAAAAAAAAAAAAAAAAAAAAAAAAGATATTATAGGTAATTCTCATGATAAACTGATAACCTGAAAGGAAAATTTTGGGTTCACAATAACTATGAAGAAAATATATTTCAAATATACATAAAAGGAAATAAAAAGATAACCACTAAAAGAAATCTTAACACAAAAGAAGGCAGTAATGGAGGAAATGAGGGAAAAAGAAAGTTGCATGGCATAAGAGAAAACATAACAAAATGGGAAAATTATTTTTTATTGTAATTAAATATAAATGCATTGCAGTTGAAAGTTTTAACAATAGACAAGACTAAGTGGAAGAAATTCAGAGCTCAAAGAAAAGGCTTTTAAATTAAACCAATGAGACAAAAGTAAAGAAAAAAGAATCAAAATAAATGAACAAAGTCCCCAAGAAATATGGGATTATGTAAAATGGTCAAACTTAAGAATTGTTGGTGTTCCTGAGGGATAAAAGAAAGTAAACCATTCTGAAAACTTATTTGAGGGAATAATTGAGCAAATCTTCCGTAGCATTTATAGAGATTAATATGTCCAAGTATAAGGAGTTCAAAGAACTCCTGGGAGATTCAATGCACAAAGAACATCATAAAGGCATGTAGTCATCAGGCTATCTAAAGTCAACTTGAAGCTCTTTAGTTTAATTAGATCCCATTTGTCAATTTTGGCTTTTGTTGGCATTGCTTTTGGTGTTTTAGACATGAAGTCCTTGCCCATGCCTATGTCCTGAATGGTATTGCCTAGGTTTTCTTCTAGGGTTTTTATGGTTTTAGGTCTAACATTTAAGTCTTTAATCCATCTTGTATTAATTTTTGTATAAGATGTAAGGAAGGGATCCAGTTTCAGCTTTCTACATATGGCTAG
>NW_026658593.1:0-4000 GCF_009828535.3 Hylobates moloch | reverse complement strand
GTTAATAAATAAATTGTCTTGTTCCATTAGGTGAGCAGTAAGATTATGAGCATTTCAAATCAGGCATCTCACCTTCTGCTTCTAATACTTATAGTACATAGCTTAGGTCTAGGCACAGTGATATATAATGTATACTTATTGACTCCTATTTACTGAAATATCCTCAAGAAATATGTTGTAGAATGCATGATATCTAATGCTGCTGGAAACAAAAAGTTTGAAACATATAAGTGAAAGAACAGGTAAAGTAGTCCTTAACTTTAGTCTCATAAGTAAACAAAATAAATTGAAAATTTATACATGAAAAAAGTTCAGTAATAGGATTTAGAATTTAGAATTCAAGGTGCTATGGTTTGAATGTTTGTGTCTCCCCACAATTCATATGTTGACATATGCAATACAAAAGTATTATCTTTTAATACCTCAAGCCGGCCCACAATGCAAAAGTTATTAAGAGGTAGGGGCTTTGGAAGATGGTTAGGTCACAAGAGCTCTGCCCTCATAAATGGGATTAGTGCTCTTAAAAAAGGGTTCAAGGAAGCTTTTTTATCCCCTTGCCTGTATGAGGACACACAGAAGATGCCACTTATGAGGAACAGGTCCTCATCAGACACTGAATCTGCTGGCACCTTGATTTTGGACTTTCCAGCCTCTAGAATTGTGAGCAATAAATTTCTATTGTTTATTATAAGTTACCCAGTCTAAGGTATTTTTTCATAGCAGCCCAAATGGACTAAGAAAGTAAAGAAAAAAAAATTAGCAATAAAAAAAATGTTATGCAACCAGGTTTTCAATAAGCTAAATAAAAATTAGAATTGAAAGTCATAAAATTCCTTAACTGGAGAACTAAAACATTATGCTTGTGAAGATTTAGCCACTGAAATGTTTACAGGTAAGGGGATGGTATGAAATGACTTACTCTATAACCATATTTTATATAAACAAAAACTGTGAATAATAAAAAAGTGAGAAAATCTCTACAAATACAACCTTGACAACTGTAATAACTGCCCCCTTTACCCCCTAAACAAACACAAAATACAAATAACCACTCTACTATGCTTACAGGTGCCTTTCATGCATGTCATCGTTGAAGAACATAACTCAATGACCCGAACAGCAAAAGTCCCTGGTTCCTCTGCTGGCACTGTCAAAATGGAAATCTAAAAAGCAAAAATAAAGTTTCAGACACAGCTGTTAGATCTCATTTTCATTCTTCTAACGTTAAAATGCTGTTAACTTCTAAACTGAGTATCTTTTTCAAACATCTCTTGATGTCTGAAAAAAATATGGCTCGTAAGGATTTAATTTTGGAACAGAAATTGAAACATATTTATGTATCATTTTCATAATTCTCATAGATAATAACTATTTTAAATATCTTTAATATTTATTAAATCCTTACTTACTATAGGTTTCTTACTATAAACTTACTATAGGTTGAGTAACCATTATCTAAATTCCAAAATACTCCAAAATCCAAAATTTAGCACTGACATGATGCTCTAAGGAAATGCTCACTGGAGCATGTTAGATTTTAGATTTTCAGATTAGGGACATTCAACTGGTACACTCCAAAATCTGAAAAAATCTGAAATCCTAAATACTTCTGGTTTCAAGCATTTCAGATAAGGGATACTCAATCTGTATTTTCAAAGGATACAGTTATGACTTCTTAGTTCTGAAATATGTGTACTTTGCTGTTTGAAATCAGACCATATTAAATCAATCCTGATTACTCATAATGGCTAAAAACAGCAGTTAGCACTAATAATTAAAGATATTACCCATTCCAATCATATTGAAGCAAACAGTCAAACTAAATATATGTCAAAACATTTAAAAACGAACGATTTTTAAAGACTCCATTAATAAAACTAGAAATTCAGAATCAAAGGTAAAATGTAAAATTATTCTTAAGTACTATTTAATTATATGTAGTATGCTATCCTAGGCATTAATGATATGCTAGATGGCTTTATATTTAAAAACTTTAAATGACCTTCAGGTCAATGTTTCTTTTTTTTTTTTTTTTGAGACGGAGTCTCACTCTGTTGCCCAGGCTGGTGTACAGTGGTGCAATCTCGGCTCACTGCAACCCCCAGCTCCTGGGTTCAAGTAATTCTTGTGCCTCAGCCTCCCAAGTAGCTAGGATTACAGGCATGCATTACCACACCTGGCTATTTTTTTTTTTTTTGTATTTTTTGTAGAGATGGGGCTTCACCATGTTGGCCAGGCTGATCTCCAACTCATGACCTCAAGCAATCCAGCCACCTCGGCTTCCCAAAGTATTGAGACTATAGGCTTGAGCCACTGTGCCTGGCCCAGGTCAATGTTTCTTTGCAGATCCTAACGTTTCAATACTAATCCTCAATCTAATATTCATCTGAGGAAATTTTATCCTCTCACATAGAAAATACTTGTCAAAAGGGAAAAGCCCATTTGCACTTTGCCCTGTAAGTGCTATGCTACATTTTGACTGAGAATGTTACAGTGATGGCCCAAAGAGGAAACACCTAAAACAAATTTTACAATAGAAATTATTTTGATAACCATGACTATCCTACTTTTATGTGCATTTCTGGCCTCAAAATGTCTCAAAAATTTATTTCTTCATGTTCCTCTCAACTCCCTTTGTTCATGATAGAAAATGTACTTTGGCATTAAAGAGATAGAAGCCACTAAGACATTGAATAGTTAAATGAGTACAACTAAAAACATGACCATAATTGGAAAAGTATCTTAATGACTGCAATAACATGTAAGGACGTCTTTTGATTTCTACGACTGTCACTTTTTTTTTTTTTAACTGAGATGCAATTAGTAACCTCCTACTACAGTACCTCCGTCACCTGAACTCTGAGAAGTTAACTGTCTCAAACCTCATAGAGATGATAAAAACCATCAAAAAAGAACTCCCTCAATCCTCTAATATCACTTCCATAAAATTTACCTGGACCCACACCTATTCTTCCCTCTAAGTCTCATCATTCTATCTATACTGCACAACTCAAAAAAAAAAGAAAAAGGAAAGAGAAGATGAAAAAAGAAAATTCTCTACAGGAAACAAAGAAAGACAAGCAGGACACACACTTTAGACTGATCACTCTGAAGGATATGTAGAAGGCAGATTTGAAGTAGACGAGAGACAGGCTGACCAATTACAAGTCAGAGGTGATGAGTCCGGTAACTGGAACAGTGAGAAAAGGCAGATCAAAGCAACTTTTAGGAAGTACATTGAAGGACGTGAAGTTGATAAGATGTCAGACAGAGAAGGAAGAAGTTGCCATTGAAAGGATGTCAGAACTATTCCCAGAAGTAGGGAATATTGGATGAGGAGCAGTTTGCAGAGGGAAGATGGTGAGTTCAATTTTGAGTGTATTCCATTTGACAGATGTCCAGCAGGAAGCTTAGCAGGTGGGCCAGACACTCCTGGGAGATATAGAAGTGTCTGTCACCAAGATTTATGGAGAATTGATATCATGAGACTACACAGAGTCATCTAGTGAGTATGCCCAGAGCAAGACACACTGTGGGCTGAGGGAAAAACACTGAGTAGCCCTGATATTTAAGGACTGGGTAAAGGAACAAGAGACCACTAAAGAAGTAGAGAGGAAACAGCCAGAGTCATGAGGGGAACCACAAGAGCAGTTTCATGGAAGCCAAGAGTACAGACTTTCAAGAGAAAGGGAATAATAACATTGTCAAATGTACCAGAAAAGTCCCAGTAGACAAGAACCAAAAAATATCCCCTAGCTCTGACTTTTGAGAAGTTATTAATGAATTTAGCAAGAAAAAGATGTGGCAGAAATATGAGAGTAGAAGCCACGTTGGAGTGTTACAGAAATGAATGGGAGGTAAGGAACTGGTGGCAGCAAGTATAGACACTGTCTTGAAAATGTTGATAAGAAGAGGGAAGATAGCTAGAGATGGGGACAGAATCAAGGGAGTGGTTCCTTTTCATTTCTATTTTTAGAACAGAAAATGCTAGTACATGTAT
>NW_026658592.1:0-4001 GCF_009828535.3 Hylobates moloch | reverse complement strand
TGGGAGGCTGAGGCAGGAGAATCACTTGAACCCAGGAGGCGGAGCTTGCAGTGAGCCGAGATGGTGCCACTGCACTCCAGCCTGGGCGACAGAGCGAGACTCTGTCTCAAAAAAAAAGAACATGAGTTCCTGTGTGTTTGGGGGGAGGGTTTTATGGGCACCAGTCAGGTGTTCTGGTAGGAAGAACATGAATTCCTCTGTGGTCGGGGGGAGGGTTCTGTAGGCATCAGTCAGACCATGCTGATCGATGTTGTCCAGTGTTCTTTTTTTTTTTAATTAATTTATTTTTTTGAGATGGAGTCTCACTCTGTCACCCGGGCTGGAGTGCAGTGGCGTGATCTCGGCTCACTGCAAGCTCCGCCTCCCGGGTTCACACCATTCTCCTGCCTCAGCCTCCTGAGTAGCTGGGACTACACAATGTTCTTTCTTGCTGCTTTGTCTGCCTGCTCTTTTTTCAATTATTGAGAGAGTGATGTTGAAATCTCTTACTATAATTGTGATTTAAAAAATTTCTCCTTGCAATTCTATCAATTTTGTTTCATGTATTTTGAAGCTTTGTAATTACGGGCATAAATAATTAGGACTGCTATGTCATCTTGATAAATTGCCTCTTTATGAAATGTCGCTTTTTTACCCTTGGTAATATTCTTTGCTTTGACAGGAGGGGTGCTGGGGGCTTGATGCCGCCAAGGACCCCAGACCAAGTCATCTTTTTTTTCCTGCTCAGCTTTGAAGGGAAGTTAAAGACAAAGAGGAAGGGGCTGTATTTCATTCTCCCAGACGGCTCTTGCCAGCCTCCAGAGAAAAGGCAGCTTTCTTCTTTAGAAAATTGGCAGGACAAAAGAAGGAAGTCGACTCGGAAAGTCCAGCGACAGACCTCGTGCCCCTGCTCTGGGAGGCCGCAGGTCAATGGCTCCCCCTGGCTTCAGGGGACACAGCTCAAGCCTGGACGGAGCCCACGGCCAGCCTGAAAGCCTCGCTCACACTCAGCATCTGCAGCTGGGGCAAGAGCGGCTGCTCCCAAGACAGGAAAAGACACACAGCCTAACTTTGCCACCATGAAGGGAGACTTCTCTCTAATGCCTAACTAGACACTTATCTTCCAACCTCCTCAAAATGCCTTCAACAGAAGTCCCAGGAAGACACGGAGCCCCAGCTGCCCACTGGCTCCTACAGGATGCAGCTGCGCCAGGCAGCCCATCCCACGGGGCCCAGGCCGAGGAGGGGGTTGGGCAGGGCTGGGGCAAGTGCAGCTGCGTCTACATGAGGTCAGGGCACAGCAGAAAGCAGCGCAGCCACAGTGGAGGGAACGAACCATGGGGGTGTCTGGTGGGGGGCCCATGGCGCCTCCCGCAGGTGTCTGCACCACCCTCTGTCTAGACCTGGGAGTGGGTAAAGAGACAGATACACAATCCCAATGACTGATTTGCTGTTAATAAATACGTGGGTAAATCTCTGTTTTGGGGCTCTCAGCTCTGAAGGCTGTGAGACCCCTGATTTCCCACTTCACACCTCTATATTTCTGTGTGTGTCTTTAATTCCTCTAGCGCCATTGGGTTAGGGTCTCCCAGAGTGAGCTGGTCTCGGCACTATCCTTCTGCCTTTAGGCACTTGCACTACTGAGTATCATCTAAAGGAACATATCGTTTGTTTTGTTTTATTTCTATAATCGGCATGACAATCTTTGTCTTTTAGTTGGAGTATTCGTGTAATTTATATGACTACATTAATTAACGACACTTCTGTGCTTAGATTTACCACATTACAGTTTTCTTCATCGCGGCCTCATTAGCTGTTTTTCATCTTTCCTATTAGTTTTTGATGAATCAATACTTTTTCTTATTTTTCTCCACTAAGCTTTTAGTCACGTGCATTTTAAATCATTCTCTTAATGACTCCTCCCCTGCATCGGTGACGTATCAGAGTTAGCACACTTGCTCCTGGATGCAGGCACGTTATAATTCTTTAACCTCATTTTCCTATCCTGGCTTTTGCATTACTTTTCTGTATCCTAACTGTATGCATATTTAATTATACAATATATCATTATTTTTATTGTTTTCAGTGGGTTTGCCCACACATTTACCTTTTCTATTGTTTTTCAAATTTTCTATTTTCTTGTTTTAGAAAACAAGATATTTTTGGATAATTTGCCTTCAGCCTGAAAAAGTTCCTTTACATTTATTTTAGTGAAGATTAGTGATGACAAATTCCCTCAAATTTTTCATCTGAATACATCTTCAGTTCATGTTTATTTTCATAAAAATATTTTAACTGGATATAAGATTCTAGGTGAGCCATTATTTTTAACCCCAGAATTTAAAAATACATCATTCAGTTGTCTTTCAGCTTCCATTATTTTCTGTTGAGAAGTAAACCATCAGCCTATTTACTGTCACGATTTTTCTCTTCCTTTTTATTTTTGACTGTAAGATGCCCAGGTGTGGTTTTCTTTGCATTCATTTTGCTTCATGTTTGCAGAGCTTCATAGATATGTGGTCTGATGTCTTTCATTGGTTTTGGGAATGTCTTAACCAGTGTTTCTTTAAATATTCTCCTCCCTCATTCTCTCTCTTCTTCTTCTGGGACTCCAGTTCATACATGTCATGCATTTGCATCGTGTCTCATATGTTGTCATGCCCTTTTTTCTACTTTGTTCCTTTTAGTTTTGATTGCATTATTCTTTATGTGTTCCACCTACCTAGCTTCTGGTTCACTGACCTTTATTCTGATGTTCAATCAGTTGCTAACCCCATCTTTTAAGTACTTTCAGTTAATACAGTTCTTAGTTCTGGTATTTCCATTTGATTTTCAAAAAACAAAAGACTTCAGTTATCCTGTAGTATCATTCATATTGTCACGTGATTTTAACTGAAGTTAATTTAAAATCATATTTGGTAAGTCCAACATCTGCTCCTATTCAGTTCTGTTTATGTTTCCTTTTTGTCTCTTGGTGGTTGACCTTGTGGTCTTTGGCATAGCCAGAAGTTTGTATTTTGGATCTTCCTCCACAGGTGATTAAACCCACTTGTAGAGGAAGGTGAGCTCTTGGGTCAAGGGAACTAAACACCCAAGCACTTTAAATATCACAGAAGAAAAAGCCACAAACTGGAAGGTGTATAACATCTGAAGCAAGTGTGTTAGGATAGACACATGACTTAAAATGAGTAGGATGCTCATATTTAACATGATAAGAAAAGATGTTAGCGGTGTGAAAAAGAAAAATGTCCTGAAAAAAGAACAAAGTGGAAATAGTGGCTATAAAAAAACACAATAGTTGAAAGAAAGAAGTATTTTGAGGGTATGATAAAAATAGTCTCATAAGCCTTCAGAAGATTTGCCAACAAAACCCACAATGAAAACATTTATGGAGAAAACCTCAAAATGAAAAGAAAAACAAATCCAGGAAAAGCTGCAAGAGATATGAGAACAGAGAAAGAAAGATGAAAACTAAACTCTCGTAAAGTTTGTTGCCATCATTAAAAAAGGCCAGGACCAAAGAAATGTGCATAGACAAACACAGACACATACACACCACACACTACACACACACAGACACACAAACACACACCACACACACACACCACACACACTACACACACACCACACACAGACACACACAGACACACACACCACACATACACACACCACAAGACACAACCCACACAACAAAAACCACACACACAAACACCACACAAACAAAAAACAAAAAACAACACACACCACACTCACACAGACACACACACCACACAGACACACCACACACACTACACACACACCACACACACACACACCACACACACACCACACACACACACCACTCACACACACACCACACAGACACACCACACACACACTACACACACACCACACACACCACACACACACCACACAGACACACACACAGACACACACACCACACTCACACAGACACACACAGACACACACACCACACATACACACACCACACACACACCACACACACACCACACAGACACAGA
>NW_026658591.1:0-4003 GCF_009828535.3 Hylobates moloch | reverse complement strand
GCTCTCAGGCATGTATCAAACCAAGAAAGCAGCTAGGAGGGTAACACAGCTACCTGTATACAGGGAGCTATGAAATATCTGAGCTGCGCGAGTGAGGCACAAGGAGACAGAAGCAGTCTGACCTTTACACAGTGACCTGGCTCAAATTATTTCAGGCTCTCATTAACCAGGCGACCTCCGCTTTCTCTCTGAGGTAGGTAAACTTGAGGGGGTAAAGTGGGAGTTCGGGAAAATGGAAAAGAAAGCCTGGCAGTATTTCTTCTGTTATAAATAAAAAGTAAAACATAGATGCCGTTTCTCAGTGCCCAAATGTTAGGTGAAAAAATGTTTTTCATCTCAGTCATGTGATGTGGACTTTAGCAGAGCAGGACACACATGGTCATTTATCCTTTCCCTCTGCATGTTGTGTGCTTTTTCAGTTTATAATGCACCTGGATCCACTTGCCTCATAACACTAGCTGCAAACATGGCCACTGAATGTCACAACAGCTGGCCAGCATGTCTGTGAAGGGCAGAAACTGGGGCAGCCAAATAGCTGGCAGAGGCCAGCTAGTAAGTACCCAATTCCACTCCATAGAGGACTCCACACTTTAAAGATAAGCAAGTGTCAGGCTGCCTCACTAGTTATCCCTCCAAATAAAAAAATAAAAGTAACCCCTCCAGGGAACATGTGTATGTTACACACAAAAGTACATGCACAGCTACATGCAAAGGGGAAAGGCTGGGAAGGAACCGAATCCACCTCTGAACACCAGTTACTTGTGGGGAAGGGGCAGGTGAAGCCAACTGTCAGCATTACTCACCTTTTCGACTGATGAGCTTGCATCAATTTTGGCAATTTCTCATAAAAAGGCCATTTTCACTCCTTGGGTGATCACCCAGGTCCTGCAAAACTGAGCCACCAACAACTACCTGCACCACTTCCCATGAGGCCAAATAATGGCTTCCCTCAAAGCTCAGCCCTCCCACCCACCTCCCAGTCCTCTCCCATGCAGGGGGCTACTGGCCTTCTGGGGTACAGGGGTCCAGGCCAAACCCAACCCACAGATGGTTGGTGAAACCAACATGTATCCAAGGGCCTTTCCCCCACCTGGGCCGTGTGCCCACTGCATAGATAGGCCTGTGCTTGCTCCCCTAGGACACAGACTCCCTTTTCTTCCGTTGGAATGAGGGATGGGGAGATTTGATGGTGTCCTGTACAGGATGGATGCTAATCTGCTGTGGTGCTCTTGGAGAAGCTTGCCTGAGTTCAGCACTTTCTCAGCACATGGTGTTTGCTGCCTGTTCAAGCTGCAGGAGTCCCAGAAGGTAAGTGCTACTGCAACCCCCATTTACTGGTGAACAGAGGTCAGGTGATCTGCAGCCGGCCAAGCAGCTGCTAAGTGGCCAACAGGCTGGATCTGCATCTTACTTGCAGAGGCCCTGCCTGGATGCTGGGGCTGCCCTGAGACTCCCTCCTCCTCCTCTTCCCTCCACAGCTCTCCCTGCTTCTATCCACAGCTGTACTCCAGGTGAGGAACACCTATGGATGCAACACGGTGCAACTACTCAGAGTCCAGTGTGCAGAAGGGCCCCTGCTCTATGCTGTTTCCATATCCAAGCCCAAGTTTGTCTAGAGCTTCAGCAAATCCAAGCCTCCCTGAATTCCCTGCAAGACCAAACTGAGCCCTACAACCCCCACCACTCTGGTTAGCTGCCAGTCCCAGCTCCTGTTCCCTCCTGGGCCAGTCTCTACAGTTCTGAAGTCCTGCAAGAATGTTGAGATCCTAAGCTGACTCTCACCCAAAGAGGTAAACAACCAGGGGCCTCCAGGTTAGAGAACATACCCAGACAGGTTCTGCTGCCTGTAGGCTTGATGTCCTTTCCCTACAACATGCCATGCTTGCCAGGCTGGAAGAGGGGGTCCAGAAACTTGGGAAACCTGGGCCTGTTTCTGGCATATGGAAAAGAGGCCTGGAAAAGCACCACTCCTATCCATGAAGCCCCCACATGGAACCAGGTAATTGGGAAACACATGGGCACACAAGCCTGACCCCCACTCAGACCCAGGGGGGAACTGCAGCAGTGACTTGTCCCCTCTGCCACTCTGGCTGTACCACTACAGGAGGGAGGAACATCTAGCTCCACACGTGAGTGGAGACACTAGGTGTGAGCAGGTTCCAGTGGTTGCTGTAGCTGAACCTTCCCAACCAGGTCCATGCAAGGCCATCTCAGATGGGTGTGCACCTGGGTTGGGCAAGGACACCCCTCAGACAGTGAGCGCCACTGAGGAGGGCTGTCACAGAGGCCCCTTTTCCCGCTCCTAGAACAGGTTGGGGGAGTATGGGGGACCTCTCCCACCTCCCAGCAGCTTCCAGGAGCCACTTCTTTCGAGATGAGACACTCTCCTGCCTGCCTGTTCCCATTTGGCTGCAATAGACCATTGCCAACATTTACAGAACAAAAACGGGCTTCGCCTATTTTCCCTGACAGGTTGGAGGCAGGTGGGCATGCCCAGGGGACCTGGAGTAGATCCTGTATATCTGCCCACCCCCAGGCTATGCTGACTTCATCTTATCTGTGGGGTGGGCGGGGGGGGAATTACCAAGAGACCATCACACAAGCCATGGACAAGTTCTACAAGAGCCAGGGAGAAGAGCACTGTCTGTGCATGCTGCCCGGCACCCAGCTCACACACACATCTCTCATTTGCTTCTCCAAAGCAGGCTTTTGCCATCCAGGCTCCCCAAGAAGCCTGGGGAGGAGACTCTGCCAGGCTGAAGGGCCTGTCCCCAAAGGTGCCACCCTCACCAGGGTCATCCTGACAATCTTGGATTATTTTTGCCCTGAAGTTTTGGAGTGGCAGACGGGGAGACAGCAGAGAGTACACATTAGCCACCTTTCCAGAGAGCATCAGTCCTCCAGACTGGGGCAGATCAGACCTCCACTCAGGCGTTTTTCTCACTGGTTGCCAGTTGGGGGAAACAGCATTTGTGAGCACCGGCCTGTCTCCCCAGGTCCTGTTCAGAAACCCCATCTGTGCCTTTGGAGAGACTGCCCTGAGCACACAGGCCCAGCCCCCAGGACCTAATCCCCTTCTACATAGGGTTCAGTGCGTGTTAGCAGACACTGGGCTTGATTCCTGCCTAGTCCCTACCAGATATCCCATCCCAATCTCATTAAGAGAACGAGGCCACACAAATACACCCAGGCCGTCATGCTGATGGAGTCGCTAGGGTCCCACTTGCCCACCCTTTATTACTGGTTCAGAGCCAGGTGTCTGACCACATTCCTACCCCGAGATCCGAAATCAGGCTTCAGTCGTCCTGAGTGTGGCTGCTCCGTGGTCGGTGGTCGGGGCTGTCGGCCTGGCGCTCCGCTGCGGGGCTCGGCCTGGGGATGTGTGGTCGGTAAACCACGTGGGTGGAAACCCCACGGCCGCCCGAGTCCCCGTCTTTTCTCCTTGAGGAAACCGCCCGTTCCTTGGGCGACGGAACCGGGGCGAACGAGTGCCCCGCCGGACGCCGCCCAGCCCTCAGCCCGCGCCGGGCGCTTCCCGTTTCCCCGGAGCGCGGGGGTCCCGTTGCTCCAGGAGGCCGGAGACCGCTTTTTCTCCCTCCCGCCCTCCCTCTGTCCCTCGCTCCCTCCCGCCCTCCCTCTCTCCCTCGGTCCCTCTGTCATTCCCTCCGTCCCTCGGTCCCTCTGTCATTCCCTGGGTCCCTCACTGCCTCCTTCTCTCTGTGGGTGAGTCCCTCGCTCCCTCCCTCTGTCCCTGGGTCCCTCTGTCACTCCCTGGGTCCCTCACTGCCTCCTTCTCTCTGTGGGTGAGTCCCTCGCTCCCTCGCTCCCTCCCTCCCTGCCTTCCAAGGTCCCTCCGCCCATCCTTCCGTCCCTCTAGGTCTCCCGTTCCTCTCTCCATCTGTGCCTGCCTTCCCTCCCGCCTGGAAGGGTCAGCATCCCGGGTGTGCCCGGGGTCCGGGGTCTGCGTTTAGCCGCCAGGCGCTCCACGGTGGCAGCTCCTGGG
>NW_026658590.1:0-4003 GCF_009828535.3 Hylobates moloch | reverse complement strand
AATGGAATGGAATGGAATGGAATGGAATGGAATGGAAAAAAGTGCAGTGGAATTTAGTGATGTGGAATGGAGAAGAAAGGAACAGAGTGGAGCGGAGTTAAACGGAGTGGAATGGAATGGAATGGAATGGAATGGAATGAAATGGAATGGAATGGAATGGAAGGGAATGGAAGGGAATTGAATGGAATGGAATGGGGTGGACTGGAATGGAGTCGAATTGGAAGGAATAGTATTCATTGGAGTGCAGAGGAGTGGATTGGAGAAGAGTGCATTGGAATTGAATGGAATGGAATGCAATGGAATGGAATGGAATGCAATGTATTGGAGTGGAGTGTATTGGAGAATAGGAAGGAATGGAATACAGTGGAGTGGAGAGGAGTGGAGTGCAGAAGAGAGGATTTGAATTGAATGCAACGAAATGGAATGGATTGGATTGTAGTTTAGTGGATTCTAGTAGAAAATAATGGAATGGAACAGAATGGAATGGAATGGAATGCATTTGAATGGAATGGACTGGATTGGAATGGAGACGAATTGGAATGAAAGGATTGCAATGGAGTGGAGAGGAGTCTAGTGGAGAAGTGTGGATTTGAATGGAATGGAATGGAATGGAATGGAATGGATTGCAGTCGAGTTGAGTGGGTTCTAGAGGAAAATATGGAAAGGAATGGAATGGACAGGAATGCAATGCAATGGAATGGAATGGAATGCAGTGTATTGCAGTGGAGTGTATTGGAGAAGAATGGGAAGGAATGGAATGCAGTGGAGTGGAAGGAGTGGAGTGCAGAAAGGTGGATTTGAATTGAATGCAATGGAATGGAATGGATTGGATTGTAGTGTAGTGGATTCTAGTAGAAAAGAGTGGAATGGAATGGTATGGAACGGAATGGAATGGAATGGAATGGAATGCATTGGAATGGAATGGACTGGATTGGAATGGAGACGAATGGGAATGAATGGATTGCAATGGAGTGGAGAGGAGTCTAGTGGAGAAGTGTGGATTTGAATGGAATGGAATGGAATGGATTGCAGTGAAGTTGAGTGGGTTCTAGAGGAAAATAATGGAATGGAATGGAATGGACGGGAATGCAATGCAATGGAATGGAATGGAATGGATGGGAATGCAATGGAATGGAATGGAATGGAATGGAATGGAATGGAATGGAATGGAATGGAATGGAATGGAATGCAGCGGATTGGAGTGGAGTGTATTGGTGTAGAATGGAAATTAATGGAAAGTAACGCAATGGAAAGGAATGCAATGGAATGAAATGGAATGCAGTGGATTGGAGTGGAGTTGCATGATGGGGAATGGAATGGAATAGAATGGAATGGAATGTAATGAAATTGAAAGGAATGGTATGGAATGGAATGCAAAAAAGTACAGTGGAGGGCAGAGGATTGGAATGGAGAGGAAATGAAGGGAGAGTGGAGTGCAATGGAGTGGAATGAAATGGAATAAAATGGAAAGGAATGGAATGGAAAGGAATGGAATGGAATCGAATGAAATGGAATGGAATGGAGTAGACAGGAATGGAAGCAAATGGGAAGGAATGGAATGCAGTGGAGAGGAGAGGAGTGGAGAGGAGAAGATGCGATTTGAATGGAATGGAATGGAATGTATTGGAGTGGAGTGGAGTAGATTCAAGAGGAAGAGAATGGAATGGAATGGAAATGAATGGAATAAAATGGAAAAATGTGCAGTGGAGTTCAGTGGAGTTGAACGGTGAAGAAAAGAAGGGAGTGGTGTGGAGAAGAATGGAGTTGAATGGAAAGGAGTGGAATGGAATGGAATGGAATGGAGTGGAGTGGAATGGAATGGAATGGAATGGAATGGAATGGAATGGAATGCAATGGAATGGATTGGAATGGAATGGAATGCAATGGAATGGAATGGAGTGGATAGGAAAGGAGGCAAATGGGAAGGAATGAAATGCAGTGGAGTGGAGAGCAGTAAGGGGGAGAATACTGTATTGGAATGGAATGGAATGGAATGGAATGGAATGGAATGGAATGGAATGGAATGGAAAGGATTCGAGGGGAGGGGAAGAGAGTGTTTTGGGGATGAATGGAATGGAAAGTATTGGAAAGGAATAGAATACAATGGAACGGATTAAAAAACAATGGAATGGAATGGAATGCAGTGGAGTGGAGTGCAGTGTAATGGAATTGAAAGGAATGGAGAGAATTCTACTTGAGTGGAGAGGAATGGGAAAGAATGGAATGGATTGGAGTGGATTGGAGTGGAATGGAAGGAAGTAGTGTGGATTCAGGTGGACTGGAATGGAATGGAATAGAATAGAATGGAAGGGAATGCATGGGATTGGAGTGAAGTTGCATGTAGGAAAATGGAATGGAATGGTATGGAATGATATGGAATACAATGGAACGGAACAAAACGGAATAGAACATAATGGAATGCAGTGGAATGGAATGGAATGGAATATAATGGAGTGGACTGGAATGGAGTTGAATGGAACGGAATTGAATGCAGAGTAATGGAGAGGATTGACGGTGAGAAGAGTGGATCTGAATAAAATGGAATAGAATGGAAAGGATTGGAGAGGAGTGAAGAGGATTCTAGTGGAAAAGAATGGAATGGAATGGAATGGAAGGGAAAGCAATGGAATGGAATGGATTGGAATGGAGAGGATTTTATTCTACTGGAAAGAATGAAATGGAATGGAAAGGAATGGAATGGAATTCAATGGAATGGACTGGAATGCAATGGAATGGAATGGAATGGAATGGAATGGAATGGAATGGAATGGAATGGAATGGAATGGAAAAAGTGTGTTGGGGTCTAGTGGTGTGGAATGGAGAAGAAAGGCAGGTAGCGGAGTGGAGTGGAATGGAATGGATGGAATGGAATGGAATGCATTCGAATTGGAAGAAATGGAATGGAGAAAAGCTAGTGGAGTGCAGTGGAGTGGAATGGAGAAGAAAGGAAGGGAATGGAGTGGAGTGGAATAGAGTGGAATGGAATGGAGTGGAATGGAGTGGAAAGGAATGGAATGGGATGGAATGGAATGGAATGGAATGGAATGGAATGGAATAGACAGCACTGGGGGTGAAAGGAAAGAAATGGATTGCAGGGCAGTAGAGAGGAGTGGAGTGGAAAAGAGTGGATTTGAATTGAATAGAATGGAATGGAATGGATTGGAGTGCAGTGGAATGGATTCTTGTGGAAAAGAATGGAAAGGAATGTAATGGAATGGAATGAAAAAACTGCAGTGGAGTGTAGTGGAGTGGAATGAGAAGAAAGGAATGCAGTTGAGTGGAGTGGAATGGACTGGAATGGAAGAGAATGGACCGTAATGGAGCAGAGTGGAATGCAGGCGAATGGCACTGAATGGAATGCAGTGGGGTGTAGATGAGTGGAGTGGAGAAGTGTGGATTTGAATTGAACAGAATTTAATGCAATGCAATGGAATGGAATGCAGTGGATTGTAGTGGAGTGGATAGGAAAGGAGGCAAATGGGAAGGAATGAAATGCAGTGGAGCGGAGAGGAGTCAGGGGGAGAATACTGTATTTGAATGGAATAATGAATGGAATGGAATGGAATGGAATGGAATGGAATGGAATAAGTGCGGTGGAGTGCAGTGGAGTGGAATGGAGAAGAAAGGAAGGGAATGGAGTGGAGTAGAATGCTTTGGAATGAAATGGATTGGAAAGGAATGGAATGGAATGGATTAGAGTGGCCTGAAATGGAGACCAATGGGAAGGAATGGAATGCAGTGGAGTGGAGAGGACTGGAGTGGAGAAGGGTGGATTTCAGTTGAATTGAATTGAAAAGAATGGATTGCAGTGGAGTAGAGGGGATTCTAGTTGAAAAGAATGGTATGGAATGGACTGGAATGGAAAGAAAGGAAATGGAAAAAAGTGCATTGGTGTCTCATGGAATTGAATGGAGAAGAAAGGAAGGTAGTGGAGTGGAGTGGAATGGAGTGGAAAGGAATGGAGAGGAATGGAATGGAATGGAATGGAATGGAATGGAATGGA
>NW_026658589.1:0-4004 GCF_009828535.3 Hylobates moloch | reverse complement strand
TCATGGGTTGGAAGAATCAATATCGTGAAAATGGCCATACTGCCCAAAGTAATTTATAGATTCAATGCCATCCCCATCAAGCTACCAATGACTTTCTTCACAGAATTGGAAAAAACTACTTTCAAGTTCATATGGAACCAAAAAACAGCCTGCATCGCCAAGTCAATCCTAAGTCAAAAGAACAAAGCTGGAGGCATCACGCTACCTGACTTCAAACTATACTACAAGGCTACAGTAACCAAAACAGCATGGTACTGGTACCACAACAGAGATATAGATCAATGGAACAGAACAGAGCCCTCAGAAATGATGCCGCATATCTACAACTATTTGATCTTTGACAAACCTGACAAAAACAAGAAATGGGGAAAGGATTCCCTATTTAATAAATGGTGCTGGGAAAACTGGCTAGCCATATGTAGAAAGCTGAAACTGGATCCCTTCCTTACACCTTATACAAAAATTAATTCAAGATGGATTAAAGACTTAAATGTTAGACCTAAAACCATTAAAATCCTACAAGAAAACCTAGGCAATACCATTCAGGCCATAGGCGTGGGCAAGGACTTCATGTCTAAAACACCAAAAGCAATGGCAACAAAAGCCAAAATTGACAAATGGGATCTCATTAAACTAAAGAGCTTCTGCACAGCAAAAGAAACTACCATCAGAGTGAACAGGCAACCTACAGAATGGGAGAAAATTTTTGCAACCTACTCATCTGACAAAGGGCTAATATCCAGAATCTACAATGAACTCAAACAAATTTACAAGAAAAAAACAAACAACCCCATCAAAAAGTGGGCAGAGGACATGAACAGACACTTCTCAAAAGAAGACATTTATGCAGCCAGAAAACACATGAAGAAATGCTCATCATCACTGGCCATCAGAGAAATGCAAATCAAAACCACAGTGAGATACCATCTCACACCAGTTAGAATGGCCATCATTAAAAAATCAGGAAACAACAGGTGCTGGAGAGGATGTGGAGAAATAGGAACACTTTTACACTGTTGGTGGGACTGTAAACTAGTTCAACCATTGTGGAAGTCAGTGTGGCGATTCCTCAGGGATCTCGAACTAGAAATACCATTTGACCCAGCCATCCCATTACTGGGTATATACCCAAAGGAGTATAAATCATGCTGCTATAAAGACACATGCACACGTATGTTTATTGCGGCACTATTCACAATAGCAAAGACTTGGAACCAACCCAAATGTCCAACAACAATAGACTGGATTAAGAAAATGTGGCACATATACACCATGGAATACTATGCAGCCATAAAAAATGATGAGTTCGTGTCCTTTGTAGGGACATGGATGAAACTGGAAAACATCATTCTCAGTAAACTATCGCAAGGACAAAAAACCAAACACCGCATGTTCTCACTCATAGGTGGGAATTGAACAATGAGAACTCATGGACACAGGAAGGGGAACATCACATTCAGGGTACTGTTGTGGGGTGGGGGGTGGGGGGGGCGGGGACAGCATTAGGAGATATACCTAATGCTAAATGACGAGCTAATGGGTGCAGGAAATCAACATGGCACATGGATACATATGTAACAAACCTACACATTGTGCACATGTACCCTAAAACCTAAAGTATAATAAAAATAAATAAATAAATAAATAAATAAATAACAAAAAAAAAGTGAAAAAAATCCAATAGTGGTAGGCATATTTGTAAATTAAAAAGATGGAAGCTGAAAAAAAAAAAAAAAAAGAAAAATATAGACATGCTGTCCCAGCCAGTCTCTGGAAATGTGTGAAACCCCTTTTGCTGGTCTCTCTGCTTTCCTCGATGTTTTGGGCTGTTTCAACTATGCTTGGCCCTTCATGTTTTGCAAACAATAACAATAACTAGGCATCAATCTCTTTACTTACCAAATCTAGGACACATAGGTCAAATTCTCCCTATATGCTCTCACTCTACTCATGGCAGCCCTTGAGCTTCACATTTCTGCACGTCACGTCTCTCCCATCTTTTGCAGGCAATCCTAATTTATACACTGGTTTTCATGGAAATATCTGATTTGAATTGGGGAACAGGAACACCCTTTCATCCTCCCCTGTGGCTCTTAATGACTAAAACTGAATTTTAAAAAAAGATTTAATGAGTCACTAACCTTCTTTTCTAAGGACTGAGAGGGCTGACGGGGATGAAAATTTAAATTATCATTTTAGTTTACTTTTTGGCAAGTTCTTTGGTATAGATCTCACACCATTTTTTTGTAACATGCAAACAAGTATTACCTATTACCTGCATCTTTTCATCTCAGGAAGTTTTGATCTCTGAAACGCACTTGTCTTTACTTTTCCTGTAATGTGGATAGTCAGACATTTAAATATATGGGTTTGAAACCACAGCCGTTTGGCTTATTATTTATATATTTTTTAGTAATTCTATAACCTTATAGTGGTCTTAAAAAAAAAACTTTGTAGGAGCTTTTTGCATAAATCTCCAGGCCCATAGTCACACTTCATTTTGTAAGCCATCATTCAGTGTGTCTGCCGTTTACCCTCTGATTCTTTCCTCAGGAGGAAGATTCCTCTTTTCATAAATGCACAATGCACCCAAATGCACTATTCATGAGTTTGAATTGCCTGGGCTTCCAGTCATAATATACACATTTCAATCTTTGAAATATTAAGATTTTTTTAAGTTGATTTTATTCTTTAAATAGACGCATAGACTGGTTTTGAATGTGCATTCTAAGATTTTCCCAAACTTGTGAAGGAGAACTATATCACTCAGGGAAGGATTCGTTAGTGACATTCTGTCCCAGTGCATCAGCGAGACAATGGGCCTTAATAATATATTGCCAGGTGTAACATATCACCGAGCACTGGGGCGAGGAGAGAAGTCACTTTAATCAATTATTAGTGCTATGTTTCATCACGGTGTCACCAGTTGGCTCTCAAGAACACAAACCTATGTAGGAGAGGTTATAATATTGTTACTTTCATTAGTAGTATCTTTGAATTCAAGGTGATTAAAAAAGATTGTTAAGGACTCTTCAAAAAGTAACTGTGGTGATTTCAATGTTTATGCAAACACTGCCAATGCTGTCATGTAGCAAATTAAAATGTTAAATGACTCTTTGAAATTTTAAGGTATTTGAAAATTCTACTCACGAAATTGTAACTAATTTTACATTCTTAAGAGTATACATGATTATAGATAATGGGATAATGACTATTTAAAAATTACTTTGAAGGACTTACCTATCTACAGCCATACATACACATATTCAGAAACACTAAAATAGAGAACTCCTTATCTGTCTTTGTATCTTTTCTATATATGTTGATGTAGCTGTATCTAGTCATATATTCCAAAATAACCATAAAATATCGCCTCATCAAAGCTATCTACTTGGTATTCTTTTCCTTTAACTCTTAAATTTTAATGTAATCCTAATTAAAATAATATATTTGGTTCTTTAATTTCCTTCCCAAGCAAATCCCTATTCTGTAAATTTTCAGAGTAAATTTTCAAGCTCAAGAAGAAAAGCTATCTTGAACATTTGCTTTGAGTAAACATTTGTTTTTTAAAATATATTGATTACAAATATCAGAAGAGAATGTTATAAATCTGGATTAGAGAGGCAAAAAAAAAAGTGGTTGGTGGGTCTCTCTTCTAGTTTCTCTACTCACAGAGAAATGTTTAGCTATACACAGGGGCCAGGTCCAACCAATCACAAAACCTTATTAACAGGTCCTTATGTGTGACTTTCCCTGTTGTCTCCGAGTTCTATATGAGACTGGAAAATGAGGATAGCAGACAATATTTGCCCACACATTCTGAAAAATGTAATCTAAAGTTAATTAGGCTTTGGGGATAGATGTTTCAAAACTTTAAAGTAAAACATCTTCAGTGTGCCATTACTACATGCCTTGTAATGCCATATTTTTGAGCATTCCTGTGTGCTCACTTTCTCTCTCTCTGTCTCATATTATGTTTTTAAAACCTTGTATGAACTTCCTAC
>NW_026658588.1:0-4005 GCF_009828535.3 Hylobates moloch | reverse complement strand
AAAAAATAAAAATAAAATAAAAATAAATAAATAAATAAATAAATAAATAAATAAATGCTCATGAGGTTTCAGAGGAAAGGGAACATTTATACATTCTTGATGAGAGTACAAATTAATTCAATCACTGTGGAAAGCATTACAGTGAATCCTCAAAAAGTGAAAAGCACAACTATTATTCAACCTAGCGACCCCATTACTGAGTATACACCCAGAGGAATATAAATCATTTTGCCATAAAGACATATGCATGTGAATGTTCACTGCACGCTATTCACAATAGAAAAGACATAGAATCAGCCTAAATGGCCATCAGTGATAGACTAGATAAAGAAAATGTAGTACAATATACACCATTGAATATTATGCAGCCATAAAAATAAATGAGGTAATGTCTTTTGTGGCAACATAGATGGGCTGTCATTCTTAGCAAAATAATGGAGGAAGAGAATACCTAACATTGCATGTTCTCATTTATAATTTGGAGCTAAATGAAAAATCATAAACACAATGAAGGGAACATTAGACACCAGGACCCACATAAGGCTAAAGGGTGGAAAGAGGGAGAGGCACAGGAACAATAACTATTGGGTACTGGGCTTAACACCTGGGTGATAAAATAATCTTCACAACAAAGCTCTGTGACATGAATTTGCCTAGGTAACAACCTTCAAATCTACCTCCAAACCTAAAATAAAACTTAAAAAACCTCAAAAGATATTTCTCCAAAGAAGATATATAAATGACCAAGGTGCATTTGAAAAGATGCTCAATATCCTTAATCTTTAGAGAAATGCAAAGCAGAATCCCAATGAGATATTGAGTCACACTCAGGATTACCACTATCGAATGAACAAATATAAAAAGTGTTATTGAGGGTGTAGAGAAATTGGAATCTCTGTGTACCACTGGTAGAAAATAATAATGTAGTCATTAGGAAAAACAGTATGGGGTTGCTCAATATTATAAAAATTGAAATTATTATACAATTCAGCATTTATGATCCGTCTATATATGCAAAGTGGAAACAGAAAAAGACATTTTCATGGCCATGTTCATATCAGCATTATTCACAAAAACTCAAATTTGTTAAATACTCAAGTGTCCCTTGATGAATAAATGGATAAAGAAAATGTGGCATATACATACAATAGAATATAATTCAGCCTTTAAAAATAAAATCTCATGACATGCTACAATAAGGATAAGCGCTTTGAACATTAAGAGAAATATGCTAGGAACAAACTGACAGTGTTTGGTTTGTTTATTTGAGATATGTAAAGGAGTCAAATTCATAGAAACAGAAAATAGAAGAGTGTCAAGAACTGAGAAGAGTGTAACATGAAGTGTTGTTGATTAATGGGTATTAAGGTTACGTTTTGCAAGATATAAAACTTCTAGAGATCTGTTGCATAACAATATGAATATACTTAATACTACTATACTGTATAATTTAAAAAGTAAAAGATTGTAAATATGTGATGTTTTTATTACAATCAAAATTTAGTGAAATAATATCTGAAAAAGATAAAGAGTTATAAGCCTTGCCAAAAACTTCCTTCAAACGACAAGTGTTTTGCTCACACAAAAGTCATATGGAAAGGAGGAAAGAAAAGAAAAACAGAAACAGAAGCTCCTGTTCAGCACCTCAGTCGTCCACACCAAGTGACACTACTGGCCCAGGCTACCTTCTCCATCTGGTTTTTGTTTTTTGTTTTCCCGCATGCTTTTGTTTGGCTGCTGTAATTTTTAAGTATTTGAGTTTGAACAGATTAGCTCTGAGGGGAGGGCTTTTCCACAATGCGAGGGGGAACCAAGAAAATTTTAAATACAGTGTATTTTCAGCTTCCTATCTTTACATCAAAATAAAGTATTGACACTCACAAGAAAAGGCAAAAAGTCATATGGATTCATCAATAAATACATTAAGAGTCTTTTCATGACTGCCCACCTGAATAGGGCAAAGCCTTTGGAACCAGCCAAGAAAAGAAATATAAAAGATAAGTCATGAACAAAGTTGGGTCATATTTGCAGAAGCCAACATACATATACACTTTGTATTGGTGATAAATATGGCTGCATTATACCTTAAACCTTAAACCTTAAGGTGTTAACACGTGCTTGCAAATTAACATGCAAAATCATAATACCTATGCAAATCCAAACGCAGAATGTACTGTCATCAAGAAATCTATACAACTTAGAGTTAACATTAAAAAAGTATCCTCTATGACTCTAGGACACTGTGAGTGTTCACCCATGCAGAGTAGGGAAAACAATGCCGCCTCCCTTTGGGCCCCTGCGAGCTATGGGGCTGTATAGGGCATTGCAGTTGACAGAGAGACACAGTAAAAGCACGGGTTTGAGAGTCTGGAAGGGCGAACCGTGGAGTCACTATGGTATTGGTCCCCAGAACGCCGGCCTATACGGTGAAGCGCCTTTCAGACCACCACCGTTTCACCACAGAGTCCCTGCTCCTCCTCTCTCTGCCACAGTATGCTTCTGCAGCTCCCTGGAGCACAGAAGTCCCGTTCTCCAGGCAGCAGATGACTTTTCTGGGCCCCTTTATCTTTCTTATTTTCGTTTCCCTTCGTCTCCCACCCCGCCTACCTCCGCGGAATCCGTGCAGGGCCAAGGATCAGTACTGCTCTCCGTCTCTAGGAAGCCAGGAGCCCAATATTGAAAACAAGGACAGGGGTTGGGCAGGGTCCCAGGAGAAAGCTTGCTGCTGCCTAAAAGGGACGCAGTTGCCGGAGGTGGCCAATATAGTTATCCTCAAAGCCACCACGGAAGATTTGAGGGCAATCTTAAGGACTGGGTATCAAGAAACCGAAGGAGCAGCGACTCCAGGTTGGAGTTGTGTGGCAGTTACCATGACCAAACAATGGAGAAAGGATGGACTCAAACAAATTACTCAAACAAATCTGGCAAACTTGTTATCTAGACGTAAAAATCTAGTACCCTTGCCTTGCAGCGAATAGAAAAAAGGCTGTATCTGTCTGTGTATGCAAAAAAGGACCTGGAAGAGACATTTGCATTCCTGGGACCATAACAGCATTATTCACAAAACCAAATGTTGCAGCTACTTAAATGTCGCTTGATGAATAAATGGATTTAAAAAATGTATATACATGTAATGGAATATAATTACATTTTTAAAGTGGAAACCTTGATACATGGTACAATAAGGATGTCATTATGTTAAGTGAAATATGTCAGAAAGTGACAGAGTATACGATTACATTCAGACAAGATATTCTCTGTAGTGAAAGTCATAGAAATAGAAAGTATTGTCAGAAGCTGAAGAGAGGGTTAAATGGATAATTGTTGTTTAATGCATCTGAGATTTAGTTTTGCCAGATGTAAATATTCTAAAGGTCTGTTGTTTAACATTGTATATACGTTTAAAGCTACTAAACTGAAAGCAATATAATAAAGTCTAATTTTAATGGTTAACATTTCTAATTGAAAAAGGCTCGACTTTGCCTTTTTGCTACACAATTATTTAAGCTTTTATTTTCATTATTATGCCAATTTCCTACCTTCTCTTTTTACTCTCAGTGAAGTTTTCTTGACTTTCATTTATATAAATACATTCAACAGTCAGGTATTTATAGCAACTAAAAAATAATAGACTTTAGCCTTTAATTTTTAAATTTATAAGTTGTTTGTGGAAATGAAACTTTTGAGAAACACTAGTAGTCATTGCCTGCTGTGCAAATTGTAAAGGATCAGTACCCCAAAATTGCACTTCTCTTGAAAGCAAAGCTTCAGGAGCCCATAAGGTGCTTTCAATTGAATTTCCAACCTAAAAAAATTAAAATTCATTCTCGGGAAAGCATTGTTCCTTCCACTGGAAAAGACAAGTACCAAACTCAGCAGCCTTGTCTTAAAATGGCTTATCATGTCCTGAGTAAAATAATTTCTTCTGTGTGCTTGCAGGAGTTGTGGGTGTGGTGGGGGAGTGGAAATTGTGATGTTAATTTGCACAATTCAGGTTGTGGTATA
>NW_026658587.1:0-4005 GCF_009828535.3 Hylobates moloch | reverse complement strand
TCCCTACTGGGGGGGTGCCTCCCAGTTAGGCTGCTCAGGGGTGAGGGTCCCACTTTAGGAGGCAGTCTGTCCGTTCTCAGATCTTCAGCTGCGTGCTGGGAGAACCACTACTCTCTTCAAAGCTGTCAGTCAGACAGGGACATTTAAGTCTGTGGAGGTTCTTGCTGAGTTTTTGTCTGTGCCCTGCCCTTAGAGGTGGAGCCTACAGAGGCAGGCAGGCTTCCTTGAGCTGTGGTGGGCTCCACCCAGTTCGAGCTTCCTGGCTGCTTTGTTTACGTAAGCAAGCCTGGGCAATGGCAGGCGCCCCTCCCCCAGCCTCGCTGCCACTTTGCAGCTTGATCTCAGACTGCTGTGCTAGCAATCAGCAAGACTCCGTGGGCATAGGACCCTCCTAGCCAGGTGCGGGACACAATCTCCTAGTGTGCCGTTTTCCAGACCCATTGGAAAAGCGCAGTATTAGGATGGGACTGACCCGATATTCCAGGTGCTGTCTGTTTCCCCTTTCTTTGACTAGGAAAGGGAACTCCCTGACCCCTTGCACTTCCCGAGTGAGGCAATGCCTCGCCCTGCTTCGGCTTGCGCACAGTGCGCTTCACCAACTGTCCTGCACCCACTGTTAGGCACTCCCTAGTGAGATGAAACCGGTACCTCAAGCAGAAATGCAGAAATCACCCGTCTTCTGTGTCCCTGGGGCTGGGAGCTGGAGACCAGAGCTGTTCCTATTCGGCCATCTTGGCTCCACCCTCTCTTCTTAATTTTAAATAATGAAGTGAGTAGCCCTCAATGTTGTATTTCAGAGTTTCATTGAAAGGAATCTTGTATATTTTTGGCTGCTTGCCTGATTTTATATATATACATCCATACAAAGAAGAAGTAGTATATAATAGAGTGAAAAGAGCACAGGACACAAAATTAAAAACCTTGTTCCAGACGTAGCTGTTATACTGGTTTGCTATGTTGAGAAAATCACCTAATCACTCTGGTCTCCCCTGTCTTCATTTATTCACCCACTCATTCATTCAAGAAGCACATATAAGGTGCTTAGGGATGCAGCCATCTATAAGATAGGCTAGGTTTCTGCCCCACTTTAACTTATATTCTAGTGAGGGTTGGCAAATTATAAACTAGTGAGAAAAACATTTAGAATCTTGAGATTTGATATTTGCTTTTAATGAGTGTCTTAGTTCATTTTGTATTGCTATCAAGAAGTACCTGAGGCTGGGTAATTTATAGAGAAAAATGGTTTACTTGGCTCACAGTTCTGCAGGCTGTATAAGAAGCATGGCATTTGTATCTGCTCGGATTAATGTGAGGACCTTTATGCTGCCACATAAGGCAGAGAAGGTAGAAGGGGAAGTGAGAACATGTGAAGAGAAACCAAAGCCAAGGGGCATCCTGGCTTTATAACAACGCACTCGGAGGGAGACTAATCCCTTTCCCTCAAGAAGCAACCCAGTCTCAAAAGAGCAAGAACTCATGCACTCCCATGAGAATGGCACAAAGCCATTTACAAGGGATCTGCCCCTATGACACAAACACCTCCCACTAGGCCCCACCTCCCAATACCACCACACTGGAGATCATTATTTCAACATAAGATTTGGTGGGGACAAGCAAACCATATCCAAACCATAGCAATGAGTAAACATGGTAATTTGTTAGAAGACGACAGGACTAAGAAAGGGGACTGTGTTTTAACAGATGAACACAAAAGCCATCTCCGAGAAAACATTTTTTGTCCTGAAATCCAATGAGTAAGAAGGATCCAGATATGGGAAGAGTCAGAGAAAAAGCAGGAGGAACCACCAAATAATTATAAATTTAGTTGCTTTTACATTTCCAGAATATAATTTCTATTACAACTACATCTCTGCCAAGGTCATAGTTTAAAAAAACTTTGTAAGCAAACTTGATTACACCTTACCTGTACACCTCAGCGGGAAAGGCATAGACCTTATCCATATACTTAGACTTTAGGAAATGAACTATGAAATGGCTAATGTTCACATTTCACCAAAGGGAACTACCTCACCATCATTGGCTAAGAAATATGAGATTCTCCAAAGCCATCATCGTGCTTTCTTTGAGACATATCTGTACTTTCACATTTCCACCTTTTCAACTATTTTTTTTCTATTTATTATTTCCTACCTTTCCAAATTATGAAAAAACTTCATTAATTTTGACTTGTTGAGGGACAAATGTTTAAGGTTGAGAAAAAGGGCTGAAGTAATTATTAGAAATTAGAGATCTGGATCCATGTTGACCACTAAATAGGATGAGAACTTGGACAAGTTATAATTATCTGTGCCTCAGACTGGGACTCCTGAATGACTCTCTTTTCTACCCGCCTCTATAAAATCCCAGGCTCCTTTCCTTTTCTGGTCAAGCTGTTTCTCATTAATGAATGTTGTCTTTATTTCAATAACCTGAATGAAATCTTTTTTCTAGTTGTCCCGTGCATTTTGTCTTTCACAGTTTGATGCCAGGACTCAGAGGGGATTAGATCTCATCTTCGGATCCCTATTTACTCCACCCTGGTAAGGAGGCCTCTCTGGCCCCTTGGTGCTCCATTCCTGACTGGCAGTCCAGGGACCCAATGCTGTGTCCTACATCTGGTCTTGTGCTCTGTAGTCTCATCTGTTGGTTGTGTGGTAAGGATTTGATTTCATTTTTATTCAGCACTTACTTGATTTCTAATGCTGGCTTCTTTTTAAAAAAATAAAAATAAACCAATTGACCATTCATTTGGTGATCTCCAATTAATGGTTTGTAGAGATTTTGTCTCTGCTGGGTGAAAGATGACAGAAAACCTGTTTTTCAAATCTCTGTGTATCTATTATGAGCTCAAATCAAGTAAGAATTCAGACCCACTAGAAAGAGAACAGCTTTTTTATATAAATTTTGTATTTCTGTTTATGATCAACTTATGAGTAAAATTTTAGAATTGAAGTTACATCTGCGTGCATAAAGTATGTTTATATGTCTATAATTTATAAAGCCCTTTCCCTCTCACTGTGTGGAATATTTTCCTAATTCCACATGGTATTCATAAGCTAGATTGTAAACTCTTTTATATTAAAGGAATCCTATTCTAATTGGCTTTGAAAGAAATATGCACTTACATAAATTAAATAATCCTAAAATTCTCAGAAACTAAGAAAAGTGAACATCTTATAGTTTCAGTGTGCAAAAAAAAGATATTATAGAAACTAGCCTTGAAACATTTTAACAATTCAAGTTAATATAATTCAAGTAGGTGGAGCCAAGATGGCCGAATAGGAACAGCTCCGGTCTCCAGCTCCCAGCCCCAGCGACACAGAAGACAGATGATTTCTGCATTTCTGCTTGAGGTACCGGTTTCATCTCACTAGGGAGTGCCTAACAGTGGGTGCAGGACAGTCGGTGAAGCGCACTGTGCGCGAGCCGAAGCAGGGCGAGGCATTACCTCACTCGGGAAGCGCAAGGGGTCAGGGAGTTCCCTTTCCTAGTCAAAGAAAGGGGAAACAGACGGCACCTGGAATATCGGGTCAGTCCCACCCCAATACTGCGCTTTTCCAACGGGCCTGGAAAACGGCACACTAGGAGATTGTGTCCCGCACCTGGCTCGGAGGGTCCTGTGCCCACGGAGTCTCGCTGATTGCTAGCACAGCAGTCTGAGATCAAGCTGCAAGGCGGCAGCGAGGCTGGGGGAGGGGCACCCGCCATTGCCCAGGCTTGCTTAGGTAAACAAAGCAGCCAGGAAGCTCGAACTGGGTGGAGCCCACCACAGCTCAAGGAGGCCTGCCTGCCTCTATAGGCTCCACCTCTGGGGGCAGGGCACAGACAAACAAAAACTCAGCAAGAACCTCCACAGACTTAAAGGTCCCTGTCTGACTGACAGCTTTGAAGAGAGTAGTGGTTCTCCCAGCACGCAGCTGGAGATCTGAGAACGGACAGACTGCCTCCTAAAGTGGGTCCCTCACCCCTGAGCAGCCTAACTGGGAGGCACCCCCCCAGTAGGGA
>NW_026658586.1:370-4005 GCF_009828535.3 Hylobates moloch | reverse complement strand
AGCTTAAATATTGCACCATTTTGTGTTTTGAGATGGTTAAAATGGAACCAAGCACTAAAATTTGAAACAATCTTATACACATGCAAAAACTGGCAGCTTTTCACATGTAGCATTATATTGACATTTTACTTGACTTCCTAAGCCACTGGTGAATTAACCTGGCTTCTTTGTATTCATTATTTTAAAGAATGTATTCATTTGTTTTTACATACTAATGTTAGAAGTAGATGCTGGGGTAGAGCTAACTTAATTGCTCTCTCTCTCAGTGTTGTTATTGTTTTTTTAAAAAGTTTGTTTTATAGAAGCATAATTTACATACAGTAAATATTGCCTTTTAAATTTTTAATTTTAAAATTGTACTATTCTGACACAACCAAGGACCCTCACAGAGTCCACTTCACTCCCCTGCTAACTCCACTGGAGCAGGTGCTGGTACTCACAGCTGCAAGACCTGAAGATGGATCACACCTGAAAATTGATGCACTCTTTGCAGACACTCCCTAGTACCAGCCCAGAGCCCATTAGCTCCACTGGGTGGCTGGACCCAGAAGAGAAATAACAGCCACTACAGTTCAGCTCTCAGGAAGCCCCATTCCTGGGGGATGGGGAGAACACCACATCAAGGGAGCACCTCGTGGGACAAAAGAATCTGAACCGTAGCCCTTGAATCCCGGATCTTCCCTCTGACATAGACTACCCAAGTGAGAAGGAACCAGAAAAACAATTCTGGTAATATGACAAAACGACGTTCTTTAACACCCCCAGAAGATCATACCAGCTCACAAGCAATGGATCCAAACCAAGATGAAATCTCTGAATTGCCAGAAAAAGAATTCAGAAGGTCAATTATTAAGCTAATCAAGGAGGCACCAGAAAAAAGTGAAGTCCAACTTAAATCAAAAACATGGCCAAGCACAGTGGCTCATGCCTGTAATCCCAGCACTTTGGGAGGCTGAGGTGGGTGGATCACTTGAGGTCAGGAGTTCAAGAACAGCCTGGCCAACATGGTGAAATCCCATCTCTACTAAAATTACAAAAATTAGCCAGGCATGGTAGTGCATGCCTGTAGTACCAGCTACTCGGGAGGCTGAGGTATAAGAACTGCTTGAACCTGGGAGGTGGAGGTTGCAGTGAGTCGAGATCGCCACTGCACTCCAGCCTGGGTGACAGAGCGAGACTCCATCTTGAAATAAAAAACATGATACAGGATATGAAAGAAAAATTCTTCAGTGAAATAGATAGCATAAATAAAAAACAATCACAACTTCTGGAAATCAAGGACACAGAGAAATGCAAAATGCACTGGAAAGTCTCAGCAATAGAATCAAACAAGCATAAAAAAGAACTTCAGAGCTTGAAGACAAGGCTTTCAAATTAACCCACTCCATCAGAGACAAAGAAAAAAGAATTTAAAAAATGAACAAAGCCTCTGTATTAGTCAGGGTTCTCTTAGAAAGACAGAACTAATAGGGTATATATATAAAGTTTATACTTAATAAACTCCCATATATATATATACATACATATATATGTATATATATGTATATATAGTGGGATCACAAGGTCCCACAATAGGTTATTTGCAAGCTGAGGAGCAAGAAGAGCCAGTCCGAGTCCCAAAATTGAAGAACTTGGAGTCCAATGTTTGAGGACAGGAAGCATCCAGCACGACAGAAAGATGTAGACTGGGAGGCAAGGCCTGTCTCTTCTTTTCACATTTTTCTGCCTGCTTTATATTCACTGGAAGCTGATTAGATTGTGCCCACCAGATTAAGGGTGGATTTGCCTTCCCCAGCCCACTGACTCAAATGTTAATCTCTTTTGGCAACACCCACACAGACACACCCAAGATTAATCCTTTGTATCCCTCAATCCAATCAAGTTGACACTTAGTATTAACCATCACAAGTCCACCCCTTGTCAATTTGAACCCATACACATCTCCTGAGATCATTCATAATCTTCAAATAAAGACAGTGAGGTCATAATTACACCTAACATAATACAACTATCCTTCGTACAACTGGAATTGCACCAATCCCCAACCCAAATACTATTACATAAAGTTAACACTTAAATGCTGATACAAAGTCAGTAAGTCTTACATCACATGATAAAGGAAAAGGAAATAAGATGAAGATATTTTCTTAGTACAAGTATATAAATGCACCAACATGTTTTTAACAAAAGAAGTAGGAAATATTCATGACAGTTACAGTCCCCGGTTCTGCAGCTGGTCACATGGTCGTAGCTGGTATTGATGACTACCTTCTTCTACTACCCATTCTGTATTCCCTTTGCCTTCAGGATGCACCTCAGCAGGTCGTGGCTTTTTTCCTGGTGGAGTGACTCAAACCTTCATTCCTGGAGGGTCTGGGTCATTCGTAGTCCTGCCTGGATTGGGCTGTTGTAGTTTCCTATTGACCTTAATCACAAGGTATGGTAATACTAAGAGACGCCCTAATGGATCTCCTGTATTCCATGCGTACTCTTCCTTACCGTCCTTGTGGAGTCCTTGTGGAGTAGTAGACTTATTTCATATTGATAGCCTGGGTCAATCACCCCAGCCAACACTGTAACTCCCCTTTTACCCTGTTGACTTAAGATTAGGAGGAGCCCAAAGTGGCCAGGTGGCAACCTTAACTTCCAGTTTAATGGAATCATTGTTGTGTCTCCTGGTGGCAGTGTTCTTCCCTCTAGAACTAAGACCTCTAGGTCAGCAGAACGTAATGTTGCAGGAACAGGAGGCAAAAATTTTGCTAGTGGATCACTAGGGGTGATGGTAAGTGGTGCCACTTCCACTTCCACCTCTTGATCCCTGGACATGTGAATTCTGGCTATGGGAGAAATAGTACCATATATTGGATGCTGATTCAGACCATACACAGCCTTCTGGAGAACTTTGCCCCAGCCTGGCACGGTGTTGTCACCTAGTTGGCATTGTAATTGTGACTTCAAAAGGCCATTCCACCGTTCTGTCAATCCAGCTGCTTCAGGATGATGGGAAACATGGTAAGACCAGTGAATTCCATGAGCATGAGCCTACTACCGCACTTCTTTAGCCATAAAGTGAGTGCCTTGGTTAGAGGCAATGCTGTGTGGAATACCATGACGGTGGATAAGGCATTCTGTGAGTCCGCGGATGGTAGTCTTGGCAGAAGCATTGTGTGGAGGATAGGCAAACCCATATCTGGAGTAAGTGCCTGTTCCAGTGAGGACAAACCTCTGCCCTTTCCATAATGGAAGAGGTCCAATATAACCAACCTGCCACCAGGTGGCTAGTTGATCACCCCAAAGAATGGTGCCATATCGAGGGCTTAGTGTTGGTCTCTGCTGCTGTCAAATTGAGCACTCAGCAGTGGCTGTAGCCAGGTCAGCTTTGGTGGATGGAAGTCCTTGTTGCTGAACCCCTGCGTAACCTCCATCCCTGCCACCGTGGCCACTTTGTTCATGGGCCCATTGGGTGATGACAGGGGTGGCTGGGAAAAGAGGCTGAGTGGTGTACACAGAATGAGTCATCCTATTCACTTGAGTATTAAAATCCTCCTCCACTGAGGTCACCTGTTGGTGAGCATTCACGTGGGATACAAATATCTTCATAGTTTTTTTTTTTTTTTTTTAATTATACTTTAGGG
>NW_026658586.1:0-311 GCF_009828535.3 Hylobates moloch | reverse complement strand
TTCCCCTTCCTGTGTCCATGAGTTCTCATTGTTCAATTCCCACCTATGAGTGAGAACATGCGGTGTTTGGTTTTTTGTCCTTGCGATAGTTTACTGAGAATGATGTTTTCCAGTTTCATCCATGTCCCTACAAAGGACACGAACTCATCATTTTTTATGGCTGCATAGTATTCCATGGTGTATATGTGCCACATTTTCTTAATCCAGTCTATTGTTGTTGGACATTTGGGTTGGTTCCAAGTCTTTGCTATTGTGAATAGTGCCGCAATAAACATACGTGTGCATGTGTCTTTATAGCAGCATGATTTATA
>NW_026658585.1:0-4006 GCF_009828535.3 Hylobates moloch | reverse complement strand
AAAACACATGAAGAAATGCTCATCATCACTGGCCATCAGAGAAATGCAAATCAAAACCACAGTGAGATACCATCTCACACCAGTTAGAATGGCCATCATTAAAAAATCAGGAAACTACAGGTGCTGGAGAGGATGTGGAGAAATAGGAACACTTTTACACTGTTGGTGGGACTGTAAACTAGTTCAACCATTGTGGAAGTCAGTGTGGCGATTCCTCAGGGATCTCGAACTAGAAATACCATTTGACCCAGCCATCCCATTACTGGGTATATACCCAAAGGACTATAAATCATGCTGCTATAAAGACACATGCACACGTATGTTTATTGCGGCACTATTCACAATAGCAAAGAGTTGGAACCAACCCAAATGTCCAACAACGATAGACTGGATTAAGAAAATGTAGCACATATACACCATGGAATACTATGCAGCCATAAAAAATGATGAGTTCGTGTCCTTTGTAGGGACATGGATGAAACTGGAAAACATCATTCTCAGTAAACTATCGCAAGGACAAAAAACCAAACACCGCATGTTCTCACTCATAGGTGGGAATTGAACAATGAGAACTCATGGACACAGGAAGGGGAACATCACACTCCGGGGACTGTTGTGGGGTCGGGGGAGGGGGTAGGGACAGCATTAGGAGATACACCTAATGCTAAATGACGAGTTAATGGGTGCAGGAAATCAACATGGCACATGGATACATATGTAACAAACCTGCACATTGTGCACATGTACCCTAAAACCCTAAAGTATAATAAAAAAACAAAAACAAAACAAAACAAAACAAAACAAAAAACAAAAAAATAAAAGCATAGGCTTTGAAATCAGGCAGACCTGGGCATCCAGTTGTGGCTTCATCACCTTCTGGTTATGTGACCTTGAGGAGGATAACATCTTCTTAGCACTGGTTTTCCTATTTGTAAAATGGTGATGATAGTGCCTTGCTCATCGCTTTGCTGTGAAGATTAGACGCAATAATATATAAAACTCTTAGCCCGTGTTGTGCATAGTAATTGCTCCATAAATTAGCCTTTTAATTACAGCCTGCTTGCTTTGGACAGGGCTAGGCATTTGAATTCCAGTACCTGATTTAATTCACATAATCATACTAAGTAGTATAAATTGTTATCTGCAGATTAAAGAGGAGAAGATTGAAGTTCAGAGGAGTTAAGTGGTTTTCTCAGTGTTACGCAAGTAGTCAGTGGCAGAGCTAGGATTGGAACCAGATCTTCCTGCCTCTGAGCCCCTTTCCACTATGCACCCTGCCTCCTCGAGTGAAGGAGAACCCTCTTCACTGCCCACATCAGGCTAGGCTCAGCAGGGGATCCAGAAGACTGGTGGAGGCAAGACAAGTCATGAGTATCCTACAAGATGCTGCCCTTTTTATAGATTAGATTCTAAAAAACTATTCAAAGTTCATATGTTTGAAAAGCCCAAAGTCACGTTATACTAGCTACTGTTCAAGCTGCCAGTTGGTGGCAGGGGGAATGGTCATGGATTTGTTTTGATGAACAGCTTTGTTTGCAGCCATGAAAATTCTTAACATGAAAGTTGAGGCTGGTCATGGTGCTTACACCTGTAATCCCAGCACTTCGGGAGGCTGAGGCAGGAGGAAAGCTTGAGCCTAGGAATTGGAGACCAGGCTGGGCAACATGGCAAAACTCCATCTCTACACAAAATAAAAAAAAAAATTAGCCAGGTTGGGCAGTGGTGCATGCCTGTAGTCCCAGCTACTTAGGAGGCTGAGGTGGGAGGATTGCTTGAGCCCAGGAATTTTGAGGCTGCAATGAGCTATGATTGTGCCACTGTACTCCAGTCTAGGTGACAAAGTTGGTCCCTGTCTCTAAAAGACAAAAAAAAAAAAAAAGTTTAAAAGTAGAGGAAAAAAAAAAAAAAAAAAAAAAGTAGAGGATCATGCAGGGCTGTGCAGTAGAAGAAGAGGTGGGAACATAATCTCATGCACACTCTGAGCAGAAGAGTCACAGCCAGTAACTATGTAGTGGGATCTTTAGCAGCTTTGTGGGGAGGCAGGGGTGGGAGTGGTGACATTGAAGATGGGCCTTGAAGACAGAGAAAAGTGAGAGTGGCAGGAAAGTGAGCAGCTGCAGCTAGTGTTCCAAGTGCATAAAACTGAAACTTGGTGCTATAGATTGAGATAAATTATGGAAGTAAGAAAAACTGCTTTATTTTTTATTTGTTTTAATGCCTCTGATTATGTCATATGAAGACAGGTCAGAGAAAGCCTAAGAAAGAGACGGATATTGTATTAGTCAACAAAAAGTATTTTTTAGTGTTTTTATCTTTCCTACACTTTTAGAGAAAACTTCCAGTACCCAAGTGCTTGCCGTTCTTTTGTCTGTACCTTCGAATTTTAGATCTGCGCTTTCCAATAGGGAAGCCACTACCATATGTGGCTGTTGCGCATTTGGAAGGTGTCTGGTCTGAACTGAAGGAAATGTACAAGACACACTGGATTTTGAAGTGTAGTAAGAAAGAGTAAGAAAGTAAAAAATCTCATTAATAATTGTTAAACGGATGTTGAAATGATAATATTTTAGGTATATTGGGTTAAATGAAACATTAATAAATTAATTTCACTTGTTTCTTTTTACCTTTTAAAAAACTTTTTAGTTTTTTTAGAGATACTACGTCACCCAGGCTGGAGTGCAGTGGCTATTCCCAGACACGATCATAGCACACTATAGCCTTGAACTCCTGGACTCAAGCATCCCCTCTCCTCAGCCTGCTGAGTAGCTGGAACGATAGGCAGGTGCCACTATGCCTGGCTTTTTTTACCCTTCTAATGTGGCTACTATAATAGAAAATTAAAAATGACATATATGACATGGCTTGCATTCTATTTCCATTGGATGATGTTATTCTAGAGGAACCTATTATATTCTTGTTTTTTTTTTTTTTAACTTTTTTTTCTTACCTGTGTACCAGTGTACCAGTGCAGTTGTTATATTCTTAAAGTTCTGTTATCCATTCTAGGATTGCCTGAGAGTCATAGATGACTTGAGCTAGTTGTATGTCAGGAAATGTACCGGGTCCTTTGGAAGTGATAGACGCCTATCCTATATCTATGACTGGTTCATGTACATCATTCTGAACATAAGATTTTTCATCTACATGACTTAATGGAGATACTAGAACAGATATTCCCCATGCCCCCTTTCAATTTAAAAATTCTGTGATTCTAGGCTAGGTGTGGTGGCTCATGCCTGTGATCTCAGCACTTTGCATGGCTGAGGTAGGTGGATTGCTTGAGCTCAGGATTTTGATACCAGCTTGGGAAGCATGGTGAAAGCCTATCTCTACAGAAAATACAAAAAGTACCCACGCGTGGTTTTTTTTTTTATTAATTTTTTTTTGCACACAAAACAATAAACATTTTCTAAAAATACATACAAACAAAAAGATGTGTATCAAACATATTAGGAAGGTTGCACATGGGAAGACGGGGAATAGAAATGGAGAGTGGGAATTAAAGAAAATAAATGAGAGAGGGACTGTCTATGGATCAGTGATAATAACTCAATCCTCTATTTGACAAAGAAGAAGGAGAAGGAAGAGGAAGAAAAAGAAAGTGGGATAAAGGATCAGAAAGGGAGGAAAATAGAAAAAATTAGAGTATGACTCCAGGGTAGACCTGTTTTGTTGTCACTGGGTTGGTTGGTTGGTTTTTCTGTTGTATTTTTCATATGTTTCGCCATGTTGGCCAGACTGGTCTCGAACTCCTAGCCTGAAGTGATCAACCCGCCTCGGCTCCCCAGAGTGCTGGGACCACAGGCGTGAGCCACCACGTCCAGCCCCCACATTGCTTCTGGCCTCCGTGGTAGACCTCCCAGACGGGGCGGTCGGGCAGAGGCGCTCCCCACATCCCAGACGGGGCGGCTGGGCAGAGACGCTCCTCACTTCTTCCCAGACGGGTCGGCTGGGCAGAGGTGCTCCTCACTTCCCAGACGGGGCGGCCGGGCAGAGGTGCTCCTCA
>NW_026658584.1:0-4006 GCF_009828535.3 Hylobates moloch | reverse complement strand
CTAATTTTTGTATTTTTAATAGAGACAGGGTTTCACCATGTTGGCCAGGCTGGTCTCGAACTCCTGACCTCAGGTGATCCACCCGCCTCGGCCTCCCAGAGTGCTGTGATTACAGGCGTGAATCACTGTGCCTGGCCTGTATTTTTTGTAGAGATGAGATTTCACCATGTTGCCCAGGCTAGTCTTGAACTCTTGAGCTCAAAGCGATCTGCCTGCCTTAGCCTCCCAAAGTGCTGGGATTGCAGGCATGAGCCACAACACCTGGCCCTACTTTTTTCATTATAAGGTAACATTTACAAGTTCCAGGGGGGTTAGGGTTTGATATCGTCACGTGGCTATTAATCAGCCTACTAGAGAGGCTTTTTTCCCTCCTGGGGAAGGGAAGGGAACTCATTAAGTGGTCTCTTACTGGGCAAAGCCCTGTAATATTTTGAGTCTGCCCAGCATCCCTATTATTGGGAGGCTTGGTATCCCCATTCACAGATTGGAAAACTGTGGCTCAGAGCAGTTCATCATCACATGGCTAATAATTGGTGGAGCTAGATTGGAACCTAAGTCAGTTGGGTTCCACAGCCTGCTCCAACTTCACTTGGGCCTTTAGACCACTAGGTTACAGAATCTTGCCTCAGCTCCTGGGATCCTCTGGTGTTAGGGAGCTTTACTTAGCCTTTTTGTGGAGGCTCAAAGATATGGAGGGATTTTCCTACAGGCTCAGCAATGGGTTTGCAAAGTTCACAGCCTCCTCAGGCCAGGGCATTGTTGGAGCTTACATTTATCTATGGCTGAGCTGTCCCCTTCTAGCCCTTCCTGAGCAACATTTTCTCCTCAAAAGGAGAAAGAGAAGGGCCAGGGCCCAAACTCTTCAGGCTGCTGATGACAAAGCCAGTGGGTGGCTAGCAGTCCAGCCTCTAGATCCAAGCCTGGATGCCAGTTTGACTTCCCCAGGACCCAAACCCTGCAGTGTAAGGGGCCTATTCAGGTCTCTTTCATGTTTAGAGACAAACCAGGATATTCTATGGATGGGCTGCAAGGTATGTCCTCCATGCTGTGGCTCGTGGGGGCCTTCCCTGTTGCCTCTACACTAGGCTTTGCTGGTATCCAAACTCCAGCTCCTTTCTCTTTCTGCCTTTGTTTTTTTGTTTTTTTTGTTTTTTGTGTTTTTTTTGAGACAGAGTCTTGCTCTGTTGCCCAGGCTGGCTGGGGTACAATGGTGCCATCTCGGCTCACTGCAACCTCCACCTCCCGAGTTCAAGCGATTCTCCTGCCTCAGCCTCCCAAGTAACTGGGATTACAGGCACATGCCACCATGCCCTGCTAATTTTTTGTATTTTCAGTAGAGACAAGGCTTCGCCATGTCAGCCAGGCTGGTCTTAAACTCCTAACCTCAGGTGATCCTTCCGCCTTGGCCTCCCAAAGTGCTGGGATTACAGGCGTGAGCCACCATGTCTGGCCTCCTTTCTGCCTTTGTAAAGTGAGGGTAATGTTTCCTGCCACCTGGGCTGTGGTCGGGACAATTAAATGAGGTCACCCTTTGCATCTGGCATGGGGCAGGTATTCAGTTAATATGCGTTCGTCTTTCTTCCTGGCCCTCCCTGCTTACCTGCCTAGTACTACCCAGAACTTCAGCTCTACTGAATTCATTGCTGGGCTCCAGGCATTCCTGGTACTTCGTGGCAGAAGTGACTTCATTTCTCATCCAGTTAACAAGCATTTTTGGAGGTCTTGGTGTTTTAATCCTTTGGTCAGGTGGCACCTCCTCTCAGGTGCTAGCCTTAATGACTGCTTCTTTTTTTTTTTTTCCCTTGAGACGGAGTTTTGCTCTTATTGCCCAGGCTGGAGTGCGATGGTGCGATCTCGGCTCACTGCAACCTCCGCCTCCCGGGTTCAAGCAATTCTCCTGCCTCAGCCTCCCGAGTAGCTGAGATTACAGGCATGCACCACCACGCCCGGCTAATTTTGTATTTTTCAGTAGAGATGGGGTTTCTCCATGTTGGTCAGGCTGGTCTCAAACTCCCGACCTCAGGTGATCCGCCCACCTCAGCCTCCCAAAGTTCTGGGATTACAGGTGTGAACCACCGCGCCTGGCCCAATGACTGTGTTTCTTTTCTTCTTTTTTTTTGAGACAGCCTCACTCTGTCGCCTAGGCTAGAGTGCAGTGGTGTGATCCCGGCTCACTGCAACCTCTGCCTCCCAGGTTCAAGTGATTCTTCTCCCTCAGCCTCCTGATTTAGCTGGGATTACAGGCGTGCACCACCATGCCCAGCTAATTTTTTTTGTATTTTTTAGTAGAAACGAGGTTTCACCCTGTTGGCCAGGCTGGTCTTGAACTCTTGATCTCAAGTGATCCACCTGCCTCGGCCTCCCAAAGTGCTGGGATTACAGGCGAGAGCCACTGCGCCCAGCCTTTTTCTGTTTCACAACACCGGGCATTTACATTTTTCACGGCCTTGTTCATACCTTGTGGTGGTTACCTGTTTCCCTGCCCCTCTGCTAAGTAGTTTGTGAGCTTATCAAGAGTGGCGACTAAGTCTGATTCATTTTACTGTCCTCACTGCCCAGCCCAATATCTTAGTTAGTAGCTATCTGGTAAGTCTTTCTTGAATGGATAAGTAGGAGCCCCTCTCCTGTTTGATCTCCTTTTCTCCTCTCTTTTTCCCCTCTCTCCAAAGCCAGGAAGTCGCTGTGTTCCCTTCTTTTTAAGAACCCATTCTTGTGTCAGGTTTGGGACTATAGTTGTGGTTGCACCATCTCTGCTGGAGACCCCTGGCTGGGGCAGGCCCATGACTCTGAGAGATGGCTGACCCTGTGTGGCCAGATGGACTTGGGCATAACTGGCTGGAGTGTGTTAATCCACAGGCTTGGGGGCAAGGAGGGGCACCTGGACCACTGGAACGTTGTGCACAAACAGGAGTCCTTGTGCTGTGCATGGAAGCTCATTAAGGGCTTCCAGGTGTCTTTGTCATCTCTAGAAATCCAGCCACATCTTCCTGGGGTGTGGGCCCTGATGATGGGGCTGGCTGGGTATTCCCTTGTCACCTCTTCCTCCCCTCCTGTCCCGCTACTCACCTAGGACTTTCTGAGGGTCTCTCAGTTGTACATAATCTCTGTGCTGATCTCTTCCCCTTCTGTGATTGGCAACAACTTCCCCCAGTATACGGTACGTTATTTACAAAGCTGCTTTAGGTCCTGAAACTCCTCTGAACCTCTTGACAGCTCTGTCCGGTAGATCAACATATCCCCCATTCCGTAGGAAACTGAGACTGATATCAGACAGCAAGTGTGTGGCAAAGCTGGGATTGGAGCCCAGAGCTCTTGCCTTCCAAACCTTGTGCTTACAACTTTGCCAGAGATGCTTCTCCTCTGGCTTTCTTAGGGGATGGGTTCCACCCCTTGTCTGAGCTGGGGAAAAATGGCCTTACAGATAGGTGGGCCCCTATGTCTGGTCTCTAATACCCCAGATCCTATAAATCCCTGGGCAGGCCTGTGTCCCCAAGGAGCAGGCTTGGGATCCTGTAGTTTGCAGCCCTGTTGCTGGGTCAGGCTGGCTGCTTCTGGTAGCCAGCAGAGGGCGTGAAGGGCCCAGGAAAGGTCTGCTGCTTCTGGTTGGTTTTGTTTTGAAATTGTTTTAAGAGGTTATGTGGTCATTATTTTTTTAATAAAAAAAAAATGCATTTGTACAGGTTCATTTAAGTTGAACCTTCGTGGTGCCAGGTGTGCTTTGGAATTTAGGAAAAATACAGAATTTATAAAACTTACCTGGTGTGTATACTTTGTATTACATAACACCTCCAGCAGGGTCTGAGGCAGCACCTCATAAGCAAACACCTGAATGTTTTCTGCATTGAAATATTTGAATATTCACCCCAAGTGGGATAAATAGATTCTTGTCATTTCTGGTCAGGTTATGATGCCAAATGAATTAGATAAAGACTTTTGGGCCGGGCACGGTGGCTCACGCCTGTAATCCCAGCACTTTGGGAGGCCGAGGCGGGCGGATCACGAGGTC
>NW_026658583.1:0-4007 GCF_009828535.3 Hylobates moloch | reverse complement strand
AGAAAGTCTGTGGTAGGCAGAATTCTAAGAATGGCCCCCAGTAACCCCTCACCCTTGCAAAATAAGTGTGGGTAGAACCTAAGAATATGGTGAAATGTCATTGCTGTGATTATAGGTCCCCAGTGATTGACCTTCAAACAGCAAAATTATGTGAGTGGGTCTAATCTAATCTTGTGATTAAATCTAGTCCTATGATTACTTTACTATCCAAAAAGAGATCCTGATCAAAACCCCAACAGAGGGTTCTTAGGTCTCACATAAGAAAGAATTCAAGGCAAGTCCATAGAGTAAAGTGAAAGCAAGTGTTGGTGGGAGTGTACATTAGTTCAACCATTGTGGAAGACAGTGTGGCAATTCCTCAAGGATCTAGAACTAGAAATACCATTTGACCCAGCAATCCCATTACTGGGTACATACCTTAAAGATTATAAATCATTCTACCATAAAGACACACACACACGTATGTTTATTGCGGCACTATTCACAATAGCAAAGACTTGGAACCAACCCAAATGTCCATCAATGCTACACTGAATAAAGAAAATGGGCACATATACACCATGGAATACTATGCAGCCATAAAAAAGGATGAGTTCATGTCCTTTGCAGGGATATGGATGAAGCTGGAAGCCATCATTCTCAGCAAACTAACACAGGTACAGAAAACCAAACACTATGTGTTCTCCCTCATAAGTGAGAGTTGAACAATGAGAACACATGGACACAGGGAGGGGAACATCACACACTGGGGCCTGTCGTGGGGTTGGGCGCTAGTGGAGGGATAGCATTAGGACAAATACCTAATGTAGGTGACAGGTTGATGAGTGCAGCAAACCACCATGGCACGTGTATAGCCATGTAATAAAACTGCACATTCTGCATATGTAACCCAGAACTTAAAGTGTAATAATAATAAAAAAAGAAAGTAAAGGAATAAAAGAATGTCTACTCCATGGGCAGAGCAGCCCCAAGGGCTGCTGATTGCCCTTTTTTATGGTTCTTGATTACACGTTATCCAAGGGGTGGATTATTAATGAGTTTTCCAGGAAAGGGGTGGTTAATTCCCAGAACTGAGTGTTCCTCTCCTTTATAGACCATATAGGGTAACTTCCTGACATTTTCATGACATTTGTAAACTGTCATGGGAGTGTCTTTTAACATGCTAATGCATTATAATTAGCATGTAATGAGCAGTGAGGATGACCAGAGGTCACTCTCCTTGCCATCTTGCTTTTCGTGGGTTTTGATCTATATCTTGTGCTGACCTCCTATTTCATCCTGTGACTTAAAATGCCTAACCTCCTGGGAATGCAGCCCAGCAGATCTCAGCCTTATTTTTACCCAGCCCCTATTCAAGATGGAGTCGCTCTAGTTCAAACGCCTCCAACAACTTGAAAGTATAAAGCTTTCACCAACCAGTGGCAGAAGAACAGGCCAGAAAGATTTGAAGCATGTTTATTATGAAAGTAAAGGAATAAAACAATGGCTACTCCATGGGCAGAACAGCCCCAACGACTGCTGGTTGCCCGTTTTTATGGTTCTTGATTACACATTAAACAAGAGGTGAATTATTCATGAGTTTTCCAGGAAAGGGGTGGGCAGTTCCCAGAACTAAGGGTTTTGCAAAGGACTTGATGTACTTGAAGGTTTGAAGATGGAGGATCTGTGTGAGAAGGAATGCAGGGTAGGCTCTGGTTGCAGAGAGCAGCACCCAGTTTGACAGCTAGCAATGCAACTGTGACCTCAGACCTACAATGGCAAGGAATTGGCTTCTGCCAACAACCAGAATGAGCATGAAAGTGGATTAGTCCTTGGAACTTCCAGATAAGAGCCCAGCCAGCTATACTTGGATTTCAGCCTGTGAGATTCTCAGCAGAGAACCCAGTCAAGTGTGTCCAGACGTCCAACCTACAGAACTGTGAGATAATAAATACTTATTTTAAACTACTCAATTTTTGGTAATTTGTTATGTGGAGTATAAAATTAATACAGTGTCTTAAATTTGTTATGTATGTGTTTATGTGTGTTTGTGTGTGTGTGTGAGAGAGAGAATTTCTCATAGGCTGACTCTAGGTCATGGTACTCTATTTTTCAATGCTACGTCAACCCAAAATAATCGAAAGGATCAGAATCCAGTTTTGAAGGGTTTATTCAAGCAAAAAGCTGGGAAAGACCGTCCGGAAAATATGGACTCCAGAGAATTGGGATCAGTACTCAGATGTTACAAGTTAAGGTCTTGCTTATATAGGCAGAAAGCAAATCAATTTAATAGTATTATAACATTTTTTGTACAAAGCTAGTTTAGGAGTCACAACAATTTAATAAATTATGGTTCCTTTTCTTATCCATAAAGGTTATTTTTATTTCCTTTCCAATTTAAGAGTATCTTTAAGATTCCATATGAGACAATGCGATAGTCATGAAGTATGTGTGAGAGAAGAAAGATGGAAGGCAATCTATAATGAAAATCAACACTTAAAAGGAAAGAGGACTTCACCCTGGCACTCTTTAGTCATTTGCAACATTTTACAAAACAATGTAGGTAATGAAAAGGCTAATCTATAATCAGAGAAACAAAGGTTTCCCCTGCTGACTTTACAAATGTCTGCTTATGAGATTTAGTTCACATTCCCTTTAAGCTCAAAATATTTTAAAGTTCCAGCAGCTTAAATTTTGAATTACTTATTTTCACAGCTGACACATTAGCTACAACAAAGCAAACAACATAAACAGTACTAGGTCTCTGTTTTTGAATTGGCTTTGAAGTTTACTTACATCATTTAATACCTCTATTGTAGAGCAGATTTAGGTTTTATGGGATCCAGAGATTACACAGTTTTAGGACTCTCTTATGAAAAAAAAAATACATGCTTAAAATATAAAACTAAGTGTAAAAATGAATAGTTAGGATTAGGAATTATCAATTTTGAAATTACAATTTTTAGAAAACTGACAAATGATGTACATATGAAAAAATTAAAAGAGTAACATTCTAAAATAAAATAACTGCCTTATAGATCTGTGTAATAGTTTTCCTGGTTCTTGCTTGCATAATGTTGAATAATTTTGCACTACTTTTAGTAGAGAAGATAGAAAAATAATTCAGGCTTATAACAGTTGATAAACATTTATTTTTTATTGTAAATAGGAAAGTTTTATTTTACTTCATAATTCTTTATTTGTAATATTATATACATTTTTAGGATTGTTGTCAAATTTGGGAATGTCTATTGATTTCCTTTAGTAACGTAAGTTGTAATATTTCATGATATTTTAAGCTTTGTTGTACATTAATTTTAAGTCATCATTGAATTGACAGTATTCATTAAACAGTTTACTTCTGATAGTCTCATTTTGGTGGTTTATTGCATTTTATGTTATTTTAATAAATGTTAGTAATTTGTTTCATTTCAACATGAAATTAATTTTTTATGTAAATATTTGATTCATTATTTATTCCTCTTCATTACTTAGATTCACTATTCTGAATCCAAGAGTGTCTTCATTACTTCTTGTAAAAATTTCTCTCTTGTACTAATGATTGTTTCTTCTGGTGTGTTCCATATATTTATATATATATTTATGTATATATTTTATATGTATTTGATGCTATTACAACTTTCTACTTCATGCAACGTAATTTGTAAGTTGACAATTTAACTTTTTATTTTAATCACTTTTGTTTTACATTGTATTATTACTTTAATCTAAATTCTACCACACTTCTTTAATAACTTGTTTTATAAATATCAATAAAGGTATTTCATAACATCCTAATCAAGAGCTTTATATTCTTTGCTATTTTATTGAAATGTTTTACAACATGTTTATAAATTGTAATTAAGATGATATATTTGAGCTTTCTCAAGCTTTTGAATAAATATTTTGCAAGCTCGTTTTTATTTGAGTTATTTTTTCAAGTCTTTAAAACTATATTTTTGGAGGCTTAAAATATTTTTGACTCTAAGTTTCTAGGCTTAACTGACTTTGAAATGAGCAGTCCATCC
>NW_026658582.1:0-4007 GCF_009828535.3 Hylobates moloch | reverse complement strand
GCCCAAGCTGGAGTGCAATGGCACAGTCTTGGCTCACTGCAACCTCTGCCTCCCAGGTTCAAGCGATTCTCCTGCATCAGCCTCCCAAAGTGCTGGGACTACAGGCACGAGCCACCGTGCCTGGCCGATATTCTTACTTTAACGGTTGAATAAGTTAATATTTTATTGGAGCTATGCAATTAGCTAATTTCATATAGTGAATATAATAATATGAGGAAGAGCCACAATTTTAGTATAATCATATAGATAATTATAACTCAGGAGGACTATGATCAAGTTACACTGTAAGGATCCTTCACCATATTTTACCAAAATATTATTTTATAGTTCAAAGGGAGATAGGATGGTACGCTTCCAATTATGCCGCAAATTTGTTATTATTACTGAAAAAGTCTATTTTCTTCTTCAAGCAATTAACAATGTCTTTAATGTCAATAAACCGCATAGCATTATAGACTCTCTTTGAAATTCTCTGAATTTAGAAATAATTTTTGAATAGGAAGATTAACACAGACTCATTTTAATTCTGTAATGGTGGAAATAATTAATCTCCCCTTATCTGTAGGGATATGTGTTCCAAGGCCCCTGGTGGATGCCTGAAACTGTGGATAATACCAAACCTTATTTATATATTATGTTTCTTATATACATACATATATAACAAAGTTTAATATATACATTAGGCACCATAAGATATTAACAACAATAATATTAGAACAATTATAAGAATATACTGTAATAAAAGTTATGTGAATGTGGTCTCTATCTCTCAAAATATCTTATTGTACTGTACTCATCTATTTTTGGACTGCAGTTGATCATGGGTAACCAAAACCATGGATAAGAGGCAGACTACTGTGTATTTTATTATATGCATGTTATATATAATATATGTAATATATATTATTTGTGTCTATTTGGCAAACAATTGAGATTTTTATTTCATGTAGTTGCTTTTTGTACTAATGTAGTTATATGATTGTTGGAATTATGTCATTAAAACACATTAAGCCAAGCATGCTGGCTCACGCCTGTAATCCCAGCATTTTGGGAGGCCAAGGCAGGTGAATCGTTTGAGATCAGCCTGGCCAACATGGTGAAACTCCTGTCTCTACTAAAAATACAAAAAAAAAAATCAGCCGGGCGTGGTGGCAGGCACTTGTAATCCTGGTTACTTGGGAGGCTGAGTCAGGAGAATCCCTTGAACCCTGGAGGCAGAGGTTGCAGTGAGCCAACACTATGCCGTTGCAGTGAGCCAACACTATGCCATTGCACTCGAGCCTGGGCAACAAGAACAAAACTTCGTCTCAAAAAAGAAAAACATGCACACACGCATTAAGAGAAATTATGTTTGGCGTTTTGTTTATTCTCTAATTTGATCAAATTGAACAGAATAATAAGTCATGCATGGCAATACCAAATATTATGCTAAAAATAAAACACTGGAAGCTGAAAAATTCAATCACAGATTATTGGTTTATATGACATCAGGCTTCAGGCTGTTAGGAGACGTCCAAATGATAGGCTTATTTTGTTCCATAAGTATTGGGCACGGTTCTTAGTATAACAAAGAAATAACCATGGATTGAGAAATTGTTTTCCTCACCTTCATTACTTAATAGTAGAATTCCCTTCAATGTGCCACTTAATATTCCTTGATGTCAGAGCCTTCCATTTGAGCAGCTGAAATTATTGACACCTCTCTCATTCTTCAAGGATGTGTTGTAGGGACTGCTGAGTTTCTGTAGAGGTTTAAGCTTTGTGAGAAATGATGTTGAATATGACAATGTTATCAGCAACGTTGTCAACTTCATGGTTGCCTATTGACTTAGGGAAAAGTGGAGAAAAATATGACAATTGCTGAGTGCTTAGTTGCAGTAGCTTCTTAATTTTAATGTTCAAGCGTCTGTATATAAGCAAAAGAATATACATAGTACCATGTATCATACCCATTGACAAGTTTATCAGATTTTAATTATAATAAATATTTTAATTAAACTTTTAAAATTATTAATTTTAATGAACATCAAATTTCTCTCTTGTGATGTGATAAGGGCAGTGATAGAATTGGCATTTGAACCTTCAATACACAATTCAACCACCATTCAATAGGCTTGGATTGTGCGCATGGTTCTGTTCTGTACTAAAGACACAAAGATGAACAAATAAAAACTCTGCCCTTGAAGCCATACAGTCAAAATACAGTGTCCTTAATCTGGGGCCCATGAACCATGATAGGAAAAAATTACATCTTTATTTTCACTAACCTGCAACTGAAAATTTGCATTTCTTTCCCTTTATGAAGATAAGCAACACAGAATGGTATTAGCAATATCTGTGAATTTATTACCAATATTTTTATATCAAATCCTAGTTGTTTTGGATACCTTGAAAAATCATATGTTAATATATACCATGGTTAGTATACTAATCACTACTTTTAATTTATATTAATTATACTTACAACTAATGTATTAATAGCATATAATAGTCTTATATTCAGTATTTTACAATTGTAATATAATTAATTTCCTTTGTTTTTTGAATGCTTTTAATTTTCATTTTGCACATTTAAAAACATTCTGGGAAGTGTTCCATATGCTTCACCAGATGCCAAAGGGATCCATAGCACAAAAATAGTTAAGGACCCCATATCTAGAAGAGGCAGAGGCAAGTACGTAAAATACCATGGTACAGAAAAATAACAGAGGCTTGTACCATATGCTGTGAAATTGGGCATAACTCTCTCAGTCCAAAGGACTGAAGAGCAATTTTTGATTTGGCCTTGAAGCAGACGTGATTGTTTCTCTAGTGGTAACATGTGAGAGAGGGCATTCTAAAAAAGAGAAAAGTAGGTGCAAAGTCAAAGTCACCTGGTGAGAGCTTGCAGGGTCAGGGAACAATGAGCAGTGTACTGTGGCAATATAAACAAACAAAGAAACAAACAAAAAAATCTTTTTTTTTAACCATTGTTGGGCATCCTATTCTGTTTTCATTTGTCAATGTGCAAGATTGCATTTGCCAAGTAGTTTTTATTAAACATTAGTGAGTAGGAACTATTCTCTGGCTTTTTATTTTTACTGACTATATTTCATATAGACAACAGACAAGAAACATCAAAGAAGAGATCAAAGCTCTGCATTAGCGTTTTAAATCTCATTATTTCAAACAGCATCTACCTGTAAGGGGAAAAAAACCCATAAATCTTTTTCACCTCCCCACTTCATCCTTGTTTTCAGACAATGATCAGTCACTTTTCTGGCCTGTGGGCCATAACTGGCTACCTCTAAATCTCAAGAGACTAAACCATGTAACTGGAATAATTTTTTTTTTTTTTTTTTTTTAGCATCACAAGGCTGTTCTTCAGTTATAATGGTCAAGGAAGCTTTAGTTGCTGTACTTAGGCTTTCTAAATGTGTGCTTTATTTGGCTTTCTGGGAGAAATGTCAATGTGAATTTCCAGATTATAATGAAGTTCATCCAGAAAAGCAACTATGATTTAAAGGAATAGAAGAAACAAATTGGACTGAAAAAATACACTAATAGACTAAGATAGTGTTTTCAAACTGTTCTAGATTAAGACAATTTTGCTTGCATTCTTCGTCGAGCAAGAAGGTTCACATCTTAACTTTTCCAATAGTCCTCTTTAAGACCGTTATTACTGGCCTTGATTTCAAACAGAAACCAGCAGGGACCTGAATGGACACTACTAGTTAACCAGTCTAAAATTATGTTAAAGCTAAACAGTTATCTCTAATTTTCAAAACAATAGCATGAATATATATCAAAAAGTGATTGATCTAGGGAACTTAATATTCCAAGATGAACTATACTAAATGAAGATATGTAACACATTAAAATGTGGTCAAACAAGCCATCTATAGCTGATAGTACAAATTGCATATATATCTACTTTATTAAAATTTTAACTGGCCAATAAAATTGATACTATAATGCTAAGTATAATTTTTATTTAAGATTACAAGTTTTAAAATTGAACAGACATA
>NW_026658581.1:0-4008 GCF_009828535.3 Hylobates moloch | reverse complement strand
CCAGACGATGGGTGGCTGGGCAGAGGCGCTCCTCACTTCCCAGACGGGGCGGCCGGGCAGAGGCGCTCCTCACTTCCCAGATGGGACAGCGGGGCAGAGGCGCTCCTCACATCCCAGACGGGGTGGCTAGTCAGAGGTGCTCCTCCCATCCCAGATGGGGCGGCCAGGCAGAGACGCTCCTCACTTCTTCCCAGACGGGGTGGCCGGGCAGAGGCACTCCTCACTTCCTCCCAGACAGGGCGGCCGGGCAGAGGCGCTCCTCACTTCCTCCCAGACGGGGCGGCCGGGCAGAGGCGCTCCTCACTTCCTCCCAGACGGGGCGGCCGGGCAGAGGTGCTCCTCATTCCTAGACGGGGTGGCGGCAGGGCAGAGGAGCCCCTCACATCCCAGACGATGAGCGGCCAGGCAGAGGAGCTCCTCACATCCCAGACGGGGCGGCCGGGCAGAGGCGCTCCTCACATCCCAGAGGATGGGTGGCCAGGCAGAGAGGCTCCCCACCTCCCAGACGGGGTGGCGGCCTCCAGCCCGGGCAACACTGAGCACCAGGTGAGCGAGACTCCGTCTGCAGTCCCAGCACGTCGGGAGGCCAAGGCGCGCAGACCACTCAAGGTCAGGAGCTGGAGAGCAGCCTGGCCCACATGGCGAAACCGCGCCTCCAGCCAAAGGAGAAAAGCCAGGGAGGGGTGGTGGCGTGCGCTGGCAATCCCAGACAGCCCGCAGGCCGGGGAAGAGAATCACAGGAGCCGGAAGCAGGGAGTCTGCAGCCAGCCGACTACACTCCAGCCTGGGCCACAGAGGTAGGACAGGACAGGACAGGACAGGACGGGAGGGGAGGGGAGGGGAGGGGGACGGGGACAGGACAGGACAAGACAGAGGCAGGCAGGTGGGCGGGCGGGCAGGCAGGCCAACTTCTAAATTAGAGAAAATCTTATGAGTTAGCAAGTTAACATTTAATTTGATTATTTTTGATGTTACCAGCCCCAGAAATAGCATTCTGAAACAGATTACAGGCTTTCTTCTTTCTATTTGTTGATACATCAACTATCACAACTCACCTTTCATTTTGTTGCTAAATTTTCAGAATAAAGTGTGTGTGTGTTAAAATTCTCCTTCTAAAATAATCTTTCTATGTTCTTACATATTTAGGTTTGGAATATGGTTCATGATGGCAGAATTGTCCAGGTCAATATAGTAAAATACTCTGACCAAGACTGTAGGACCCAGACCCAAGCTGGGGAAGAGATAAATAAGCTCAGTTAAAAAGATAAAGAGGGCCGGGAACTGTGGCTCATGCCTGTAATCCCAGCACTTTGGGAGGCCAAGGCAGGCAGATCACCTGAGGTCGGGAGTTCCAGACCAGCCTGACCAACATGGAAAAACCCTGTCTCTACTAAAAAATACAAAATTAGCCGGGCGTGGTTGTGCATGCCTGTAATCCCAGCTACTCGGGAGGCTGAGGCAGGAGAATTGCATGAACCCAGGAAGTGGAGGTTGTGGTGAGCCAAGATCATGCCACTGCACTCCAGCCTGGACAACAAGAGCGAGACTGTCTCAAAAAAAAAAAAAGAAAGAAAGAAAGAAAAAGAAAAAGAGGTCGGGCATAATGGCTCAAAGCCTGTAATCTTATCACTTTGGGAGGTCAAGGCAGGAAGATGGCTTGAGCCCAGGAGTTCAAGACTAGCCTGGGCAACACACTGAGAATCCATGTCTACAAAAAACTAAATAACTTAGCGGAGCATGGTGGTGCACACCTGTAGTCCCAGCTACTTGGTTGGGAGGCTGAAGTGGGTGGATCACTTGAGCCAGAGAAGTTGAGGCTACAATGAGTCATGTTTCCACAACTGCACTTCAACCTGGGCTACAGAGTGAAATCTTGCCTTAAAAAAGAAAGAAAAGGAAAAAGAGAAGAAGAAAAGAAGAAAGAAAAGAAACTTACTGCATAGACATGACCATATTCATTTGAAAGCAAGTTAATAAATATGTATCCTGAAAAGATAGTTTAGAAAAGAAACTTACAGGCTATGACCAGAGTGACTATAAAACATTCTCTTAACAGTTAGCAGGAGGAAGAAAAAGTGTATTCTTTAAAATGATTTCATTACTAGTAAATAGTTCTATAAGGAAAAGTAGGGGGAAAAAGGCAAAGAAATATGAAACTAAGTCAATGAAAAGCAAATAGGCTATGATCACATATCTAAAGGCCATGAACATGGCAATGAGTATTTTAAAGAATCTAAAAAGTGTACTTTGAATTTTAAATTATTTTAAGAGATTAATTTTATGAAAGGAAAGACACTGTTATCATGCAGAAGGAACATATTTAGTATAATCAAAAGTTGGGCAGGGGTGGTGGCTCACACTAGTTATATCAGCATTTTGGGAGGCCGAGGCAGACAGATAACCTGAGGTCAGGAGTTCAAGATCAGCCTGGCTGACACGGCAAAACACCGCCTCTGCTAAAAGCACAAAAATTAGCCAGGTGTGGTGACGCACACCGGTAATCACAGCTACTTGGGAGGCTGAGGCATGAGAATTGCTTGAATCTGGGAGGCAGAGGTTGCAGCGAGCCAAGATCATGTCACTGCACTCCTGCCTGGGCAATACAGCAAGATTCTGTCTCAATTAAAAAAAAAATGAGTTTAAGAAATAAAGGAAAGCTGAGTGTAAGGAAGTCTTTTCAAGGGTAGTACTGGTATAGCTCAAACTTGGTTTGAATTCCAGCTTTGTCACTTACTGGATAAGTAAGTAGCAGCCTTAAGCCCAATTGTTGTTTGCTATTTGCATGTATTTTCATAAATAAAAGTGGTCTGTAATGTTTTTACAGCGTTGTCAAACTTCAAGGTTATTACAACTATTAATATCCTGTTTAATGTTTAAGAATAAATAACTATTTGATATCTTTTAACTACTGTCCTATCATTGACTTTTAAGACTCTTACTGACAATTTTGTGATTTTTCATGTAATTATCCTTTATATCTTACTTAGCAAGTTCTCTATTAGACATAATATGTGTCTACTGAATGAAATTTAATTTACAGATACCTTTGAACGTTTATTAAATTTAAATTATATTTGTACTTGTAAGAAATATTTAAACAATGCTTTATTTTTCTAAAATAAAAGAAAACCAATAGCACAAACCTTCCTTTTCTAAGTGTGTCAAGTTGTTTTCTTTTTTTTATTTGTTTGTTTGTTTTTTGAGACTGAGTCTCCCTCTGTTGCCAGGCTGGAGTGCAATGTGCGAGCTCAGCTCACTGCAACCTCCAGCTTGCTGGTTCAAGTGATTCTCCTGCCTCAGCCTCCCGAGTAGCTGGAATTACAGGCATGTGCCCCTACACTCGGCTAATTTTTTTTTTTTGTATTTTTAGTATAGACGGGGTTTCACCATGTTGGCCAGGATGGTCTCGATCTCCTGACCTCATGATCCACCCGCCTCCGCCTCGGCCTCCCAAAGTGCTGGGATTACATGTGTGAGCCACTGTGCCTGGCCTATTTTAACTGTTTTATGTCCTCTGTTTTTGTGTGACAATGAAATGAGTTAGTATTTCCTGCCTGCACCAACCACATTTAGGCTCTACCTTAATTGTTGATGAGGTCTTGGAGCCTCCCTTCTGCTCCCAGAGGCTTTTCTTGGTCATGTCTCCAGCCACAATATCCTGGGGGCAGCAGAAGGGTATGTCACAAGGGCAGACCCCTGGATCTCGGGGAGTAGAAGCCCTGGGCACTTCTCTCATGCCTTGCCTTACCTGGCCAGGGGGCCTGGGATCTGCCTACCAAAACTTTTTCTGTGCGATCCCAGTGGAAGAGGCAGGGAAAGGAATAAAGGTGCCATCCACCTCCACTCGGACAACACAGCCTTCTACACCAGCAAGGGTGAACCCAACCCTACAGCAATACCTCAGGGTTCCGTCTGTCCACATTCATCCTGGACAGTCCCACACTTGTCTTAACAAGGAAACCTGGCCTGCTACTAAACTCCCAGGTGCTGGCTCTGCAGCCCAGCCTT
>NW_026658580.1:0-4011 GCF_009828535.3 Hylobates moloch | reverse complement strand
TGATGGAGTCTCTTTTTAGGGACACACACTGTTGCTGTGGTGAACAGTCATTAAGTCATTGGTGTAAATCTTCATTTTTGCTAAGAGAAAGAACTTTCTAATTTTACTCAACTAGAATACTAAGGGGCAAAATGCAATAGCTACAAGTTTTGTTCTGCAGAGTAAATGATAGGTCATGAACTAATTCCGCTGGAAGAGATTCAGGAAAAATATTACCTTGCAGGAAGCTGCCCTCCCAATAACAAGCCTAGGAGCTGATGGTATGATGTCATCATTACGAAACTAGGTACTTTTAAGCACTGTCTGAACAGAACTGCCTACCCTAGTGGAAGCTCTTGCGTTAAGTGCCACGCGTAAATGCTAACACATCCCAACATATTAAAGCAGAGCAGGGAAGCTTTAAAAACTGTAGGTAAAGTAAGACTGAGGGGGAAAGGAACTGCAAGTGAGTGCTGCACGGGAACCGAGAAGCCGCCCCAGGTCGGGAAGGAAGGAGGTGGTGACGCTCAGGGCCAGAGCGAAGGCGTCTGGAGAAGCCGGGTGGGAGCCAGACACCCGCTGCCGGCACGAAGAAAGCGCGGCTGAGGGTGGCAGCGCGCCCACACCCGCCCGGACGAGGGCCCGGCCCGCACCCACCTTGCCTCCAGCAGCAGCGGGGTCTCGGGCCACTTCGCGGCCAAGTGCGCCGTCACCGACTTGGACGCGGCGACCGTCCCGGCGCCGAGCTGCGAAAGCCACAGCGCCATGGAGCCTAGTAGCAGCCGCACCACGTTCGTGGCTTTCGCTGGCGCCATGGCACGGAGAGAAACGCGCGAGTCCCTCGGACCCGGTACCCACAGTCTGTGGCCGCCACGCTTTGGCCGGCTCTTCCAGGCGCGCGGCTGCCCACTTCCGGTGGGGGGAGCTCAAGTCCGTTACTGGGAGCCGGGTCCAGGCCGGCGCATGCGTGTCCCGCTCCGGAGCGGTTTAGTGGGTGCGGCCTCGGGAGCCCTCGCCAGCCGGACACTGGGCCACGTCCCAGCCGCCGGGGCGGCGCCGGATTGCTGAGCGGCGTCACAGATGCTCCCGCGGGTCCATTCCCGGGACCTTGGGTTCTCGGACAGAGGCCTTGAGACACGGGGCGGGAAGCTGGCTCTCCAGACCGAACTAGGGCTGGCTGGAGTGGCCAAAATCTGAAAGCAAAGTCAGGACCACTTGCATATTGTCCACCTTTTACATAGGAGGAAAATAAGGCCTGTAAAAGTTGAAGTCCCCACCTCACGCAGTTCTCATGTGTTACTACAGGTTGGACTCACCCGGGAGAGCTTTTAGAAGGCCGCCGCCAAGGCCACGCCCCGTACCTGAGAATCTCGGGAGGGGGGATGAGATGCGGCATCAATAGTATTAGTTAAAATCCGCAGGTGATTCCAGTGTCCAATGATGTTAGGAAACCCGTGACTTACGGGTGGCTCTCAAACTTTAACCACTTGCTTGTTAAAACACTGCAGAGTGGTGGGCCTCCCCACAGTGTTTCGGATTCAGTAGATCCCTTGTGGGGGCCGAGAACTTGCATTTTATTTCTCCCAAGTTCGCAGATAATACTAGTGGCTAGAAATCACGCTGGAGCCTTTTCCACTGGAAGGTGTGGTCCAGAGTGGGCATCAGCTGTGAGCTCAATGGAAATGCAGAAGCTCAGGCCCCGCCCCAGACCTAATGAATCAAGATCTCCAATTTAACGGGAACCACAGGTGATTCCTATGCACATTAAAGGTGGAGAAGAGTGATTTAGAGGATTACATTTAAAAGTGCACAGAAAAGTGCCAGTAAGCCTGAGCATGGTGACTCACGCCTGTAGTCCCAGCACTTTGGAACGTCGAGGCGGGAAGATAGCTTAAGCCGAGGAGGTCGAGGCTGCAGAGAGCAGTGATTGCGCCACTGCCCTCCAACTGGGCGATAGCGGGAGACCCTGTATCAAAAAAAAAAATTGCTAATGAGTGATAGTTGTTTTGTCAGAGTAAAATATATGGTAAAATAGTTCAGGGGATGCACGGATTTTTCTCTCCTGTTACTCCTTTGCTCTGTAGGGGGAAGCTGGATCTCTTGAAGTTGCGGAAATATAGTCATTCCCTGTTTTCGTTTCATTTGCTTAGTCAGTACCCTTCCTTAGAAAACCCTATTCCGCTAAGCAATTCTACGAATTTCCAAAATAATTTCTCACTTCCAAAGTTTAGCCTTCATTTCCTGATTTATCCTACTTGGTATGATCTATCCTTACTTTAAATTTCCTCTTTATTGTAACTGCCATATAGTACTTAAGTTCTCACTTTAATACTTGAGTACGGTACTTACTTATTTCTCCTGTGAGAGATGGTATATTCCCCCAGAACTCATGCCTTGTTCATCGTTGGCATCCCTTGCAGTACCTAGCACAATAGTTCACATTCACATGTTATTTGGGGGCTCCATGAAGATTGAAGAACCCTTGGTTTATAGAAAGAAGATAGAAAGCTAAGGCAAATGCGCTTCATTTCTATCCATAGTGTAAACGAGAAAAATACATTATGAATCTTTCACAATTATTTGCTTTAATTAACTCCCCATTTCCACTCATATTTAGACCGAAATTTTTATTGAGATTGTGGGATTAAGGAAATAAAATATTGACAGTGAATGTCTTAAATGTCAGCATATCCAATGGGCTGCAAATCTTTAAGAAATAATTGGCCATATAAAAGGCACATTAAATAGACTATTAAAGGACACTAATAAAATGTATATTAGTAAAAATTTCAGTATATGTGAGTTCAGAATAGTGAGAATGCTCATTTCTCTTTTAAAGAGAATAAAATTAATCTAATCCAGGCCATCTATGTATATATTTGTTATACATTTTATCTTACATGGTGTTCTCCTAGAAATTTTAATTTGGAACATTCCTCAGAATGATGATCCCCAAGCTTGTTTCCCCATCTATACAGCAAAAGGATAAGACAATGTGATATTTAAGGTTCCTTCTATATGTGATTCCTATGTGCAGATAAAAAAAACTAAAATGCAAAAATTGAGTAAATTAGCAAAGTCCACTCAAGTCAGTGGAGTAGCAAAGTATTTTAAAATCCACTATCAATAACCCTTTGGCACAGATTGGCTTTGAACTAGGGACCTATCTTTACCTAAGTCTTTTTAGCAAAATACAATACAAAAGTTATTCACTGCAGGATAAAAGGAATGAAAATTGATGAAGGTAGCAGTTTCTATCATATGTGGAAGAAGTGATTAATGAGTGCTTTATAATAAGAATATTGTGTTTAACAGAATAAATCATCTTGAATTTAATGATATATATTTAATGATAATAATGGCATGACATGAGTATAAAGTTGCTGCCAAATTATTGCGTTATATAATAAAATTTTAATTTTCTAAGCCTACATAAAATCCAGTGGGTGAAATCACTTTTAAAAGTGTTATTCTGTAGGTTTTCCAGATTTCCCTTATAAGAAAGACCCTATTCTCCTATTCTCATTTTATTATTAAAAGATCTTTTGTCCTGGCGTGGTGGCTCATGCTTGTAATCCCAGCACTTTGGGAGGCCGAGGCAGGTGGATTGCGTGTGGTCAGGAGTTTGAGACCAGCCTGGCCAACATGGTGAAACCTCATGTCTACTAAAAATACGAAAATTAGCCAGGTGTGATGACAGGTGCCTGTAGTCCCAGCTATTCGGGAAGCTGAGGCAGGAGAATCACTTGAGCCCAGGATGCGGAGGTTGCAGTGAGCCGAGATTGCACCACTGCACTCCAGCCTGGGCAACAGACGGGATTCCATTTCAAAAATAAATAAATTAAAGATCTTTTTCTTTTTTTTTTTCTTTTTTGATATAGAGTCTCTGTTGTCCAGGGTGGAGTGCGGTGGTTCTCTTGAGTAGCCGGGACCACAGGCACATGCCACCACGCCTGGCTAATTTTTTGTATTTTCTGTAGATGTGGAGTTTCACCATGTTGCCCAGGCTGGTCTTGAACTCCTGGGCTCAAG